>NC_057802.1:494063459-494137560 GCF_018294505.1 Triticum aestivum | reverse complement strand
AATCGATTGGCTTCAGTTAGCAGCAGTAGCGAAGGAATCGCTCAATCGGGTTCAGTTAACAGCCATCGATCGATCGCTCGGGTTCAGTAACACGTAGCCTGCAGTGCAATCGCTCGGGTTCAGTTAGAGCCCAACGCCTCGCTCGGGTTCAGTTAGAGCGAACGCCTCGCACACACGTGCGTACGTGTACGAGAGAAACGCGCATCGCTCGGCCCCCGACCTCCCACCGTAACCGGGAACTCCCCGAAATTTTCCTCCCCCTCGCTTCTACCACAGTTTTTTCCATCATGGATGGCCCAAACAATGTCATGCAGCTGCATCTCCGGCCCGCCCAGGACGAAAATCCCATTTTCTGTCATGATTTTTTGTCATAGAAGTAGGAGCCCACTACATCTATGATGATACCGGTTTTTGTCACAATTATCGTCATAGAAGTGTCATATGTATGACAGAAAAAAATTTCGTTCGGCCCAAAATGTCACGGATGTGTCTTTTTTTTGTAGTGCGCTTTTGCTCAACCCCTCTTATAGCGTTGCTAGTTGCAGGTGAAGATAAAGTTTGTTCCATTTTGGGACATGGATATTGTTGGGTTATCACAATATATCTCATTTTAATTAATGCATCTATATACTTGGTAAAGGCTGGAAGGCTCGGCCTTATGCCTGGTGTTTTGTTCCACTCTTGCCACCCTAGTTTCCGTCATACCGGTGTTATGTTCCTTGATTTTGCGTTCCATACGCAGTTGGGTGATTTATGGGACCCCCTTGACAGTTTGCCTTGAATAAAACTCTTGCAGCAAGGCCCAACATTGGTTTTACATTTGCCTAACAACCTAAGCCTTTTTCCCTTAGGTTTCCGGAGCCCAAGGGTCATCTTTATTTTAGCCCCCCCCCCCCGGGCCAGTGCTCCTCTGAGTGCTGGTCCAAACCGAGCGATGTCCGGCGCCCCCTGGGCAACCAGGGTCTATGCCAACCCGACGTCTGGCTCATTCGGTGTGCCCTGAGAACGAGATATGTGCAGCTCCTATCGCGATTTTTCGACACAGTCGGGAGGTCTTCCTGGTCTTGTTTTACCATTGTCGAAATGTCTTGTAACCGGGATTCTGAGACTGATCGGGTCTTCCCGAGAAAAGGAATATCCTTCGTTGACCGTGAGAGCTTGTGATGGGCTAAGTTGGGACACGCCTACAGGGTATAAACTTTCGAGAGCCGTGCCCGCGGTTATGTGGCAGATGGGAATTTGTTAATGTCCGGTTGTAGAGAACTTGACACTTGACTTAATTAAAATGCATCAACCGCGTGTTTAGCCGTGATGGTCTCTTTTCGGCGGAGCCTGGGAAGTGAACACGGTTCTTGTGTTATGCTTGAACGTAAGTAGTTTCAGGATCACTTCTTGATCACTTCTAGTTCACGACCGTTGTGTTGCTTCTCTTCTCGCTCTTATTTGCGTATGTTAGCCAACATATTTGCTTAATGCTCGTGCACCACCACCTCATTACCCCATCCACCCCATAAGCTTAAATAGTCTTGATCTCGCGTGTGTGAGATTCCAAACAGTTGCAGGTGCCGATGATACCAGTGCAGATGACGCAACCGAGCTCAAGTGGGAGCTCGATGAAGAGCTTGGTCGTTACTATGTTTCATTTTCCTGATGATCAGTAGTGGAGCCCTGTTGGGAGGATCAGGGACCTAGCATTTGGGGTTATCTTCTTTTTATCTGGATTTGACCGTAGTCGGTCTATGTGTGTATCTTGAATGATGTATGAATTTATTTATGTATTGTGTGAAGTGGTGATTATAAGCCAACTCTTTATCCCATTCTTGTTCATTACATGGGATTGTGTGAAGATGACCCTTCTTGTGACAAAACCTACAATGCGGTTATGCCTCTAAGTCGTGCCTCGACACGTGAGAGATATAGCCGCATCGTGGGTGTTACAAGTTGGTATCAGAGCCATTCCTGACTTAGGAGCCCCCTGCTTGATCGAATCGCTGACGTTGTTGAGTGTAGAACAAAACTGTGAGTCTTAGGATTATATATATCGGAGAGTAGGATTCTTTTTAATCCTCAGTCCCTTTGTCGCTCTGGTGAGGTCTCGTGACGTAGATGTTTTGACTTTCCTCTCCTCAAATTTCACTAATTCTTTTTAGCATCACGCGGGTATCTTGGGATCGTTCCCATATTCTTGTGACGAGAACATTGTTCTTGGTGCCACCTGACATTTAGGGGTTGTGGCAGTGTCCCTGGGAGTTGAGCTCCGAGGTGTTGTCGTCACAATTTTATCGTTGCAGTTCTGGAATACCTGAGTTTCACCGACATCGAAAATCTCTTTTACAGTTGTTGGTGAGATTACCTCGACGCCACCCAGTACTGGGGCGGGAGTTCGGGAGTATTGCCATAGCTCGTATAACGGATGCTTTTCGATGGTTGAGGTACACGATTTCTGGAGTTTTCTTGGTTATGTGTTGACGGATGGATACAACCACTAGTAGAAAAGGGGGCTTTTGTCCCGGTTGGTAAGGGCCTTTAGTCCCGGTTTTTGAACCGGGACTAAAGGGTCGTTACTAATGCCTCCCCCCTTTAGTCCCGGTTACACGAACCGGGACTAAAGGCTGTCCACGTGGACGCAGCCTGGAGCTCCACCTTTATGATATATTATTTTGAAAAAAAATTGTGAATTTTTTTTAATTTTTTTTTATTTTCAAATTTCTGAATTATTTTAACCTCTAATCTCTAATCACCACCCCTCATCACTGCTCAATTTATCCTCTAATCTCTAATCACCCCTCATCATTCCAAATCATCTAACTTCCCGGACGGTCACCCATCCTCTCACTACTCCAGCCTGAGCACGCTTAACTTTCGGGTTCTATTCTCCCTCATTTCCAAGTCTGCACTTGTTGTTTTCCTGACAATAGTAAGATGTCAATTCTATTAACCCTCTGGAATTTAGCTTGAGTATGAAGTGAAACATTTCCCTGTTTGAGTTTGAAACTATTGTTTTAAAAAACACTTATTATTTAGTAACAATAATATTTCTGGAATAATTAGTTTGACCATTGTTTGACCACAGTTTGACCACAGTTTGACCAGATTTGACCAAAATACAGAAAAACTGAAATAATTATTTAGTAACACTAATATTCTAGAATAATTAGTTTGACCATTGTTTGACCACAATTTGAAATTTTTTGAATTTTTTTGCCTCTCCAGATCTTAAAAGCCCCGTATCTTTTTTTCTGTTAGGTTTTTGAGGATTTTGAAAGTTTCGGGAGTTTTATAGGTGGGAATTCAAGTAGCTCCTAGGATATCTTTTTGACGGATGTATGATTTGAGATTGGGGTCCAACGTCTAGTGGTTCGCTTTTCACGGTCGATTTTAAGTGGTCACGAGACGTCTTGAAGAATCCTTGGCTATGCCGATTCAGGGACGTCTTGTTTGTCATTCGTGACGTCCGCTATACGTCGTGCCCGTGGGGCCTCATCACGAACACTTTGGGCGAAATCTCTATCATATATTTGTTTCCGGCTTATTCTGCGAGCCAATCCTTTGTTTTGTTTTAAGTTGTGGTATTCGAGTTGCTTCATTGTCAGGTGTTGATAACCTACCTTTTCTAAGTGGTGTTCTCATATTCCTATGTGGATACTAATCCTTCTTGATCATCGAGATTGCCATCTTAATTCTATTTCCAACCGGTGTGTTTCTCTTCGAGATGATCCCATCATTCTCCCCATCCGCAAGATCAATTCTAAGTTTTCTCGATGGTGTTTATTACATATGCCCCAAGTTGCCTTTGTTCCCCCCTCCCACCCTTTTCTTCAAGGACTCAGATTTCTCAATCATGTATCCTTTTATTGATGGGAAGCCTCTCCATCCTTTTCCATCAATGTTCTTATCCGGTCATTCTCAGGAAGATACTAACGAAGCTTCAAGTTCATCATTCTTCTCTGGTGGATTCAATTCAAGTTTTCGGTGTTAATCACATTCCTTTCCTTGTTTCAAATGCTTTCCCATGCCGGTGCACCTCTTAATCGTTCATATCTCTTTATTCATATCTGAAGTGACGAAGATATCTCAGAAGATTCGCGTTTCCATTCTCGATCCGTTCAAGTTATTTCGAGGTTGTTATCTCATTCAAGCCACTTAATTAAACCAGTGCAGTCTCTCTTAAAAATCATTCTAACAGTGTATTTTTTTGAGTGGGCCTTAACACACAGGTCTTTTCCAAGGATCTTACCTGACTCTTCTAATTCTTTCCGGAGTTTTTCTCAAATTCATTACAAAGTTTGATGTAAGAATGAGTTATCATCAGTCAAATGTCTTTCTCCAAGATCTGTCGAATTCTTTTCATTGTTGGTTCAACCTTTCTAATTTTCATTCCGGAGTGCCTCAACAATTCATGGTGGTGTTTCTCGTCATCATTCTCAACATTTGAAGATTGAAGAAGAGTTTCTCTTCAATCTAATCGATTCTCTCAAAGATGCGTGGTTCTAACTTGTTGCCATCCTCTCATAATTGTTTTGATTGTGAGAATTCTTTTCACCCATCCGGAGCAATTCAGGTGTCTTTTCAGCTTGATTCTCCAAAGCCATCATCTGAGAATTATTCATTCTCAGCTTTCAGATCTCATTCTCCAAATCTTACCGGTGCATCATTCAAGTATTCTCTAATCAGCTTGTCATCTATTCGTTCACTTGTATCTATATCCCCTCAAGTATCTTCATTTGTTTTCAAATTCCTCCCGGTGAATTCTGCCTTTGCTACTTTCATTTCCAATTCTTACGGTGGTTCGTTCAAGAGTTCTCTTTTCTTGGTTATCATATCAATTCATTCGTTCTTTCCAAATCCTACCGGCGGATCGTTGAAGACTTTTCTCAAGTTTGAGCAATATCTCTCTTCAATCCTTTTTCAACGAGAATAAGTAGTATGCCAAATCCGTTGCTTGTCATCAATCTAAGTTGGTGAAGGATACGTATAACATAATTATTGTTCTTGTTTCATCCAAGTGATTAATTCCTTCTTCCGGAGTTCCACGTTTTTCCGCTTTATCTCGTCGCGAAGCTCCATCTAAATCATTGCAAGGCTTCACCTTGTGTTTTCAACTTCTCTCTCTTTCTATCATCCTTGTTTTACGGGAGTTCTTCATGGAAGGTTCACATGGTGGTTCGGCAAGGATTCTTTTCATTCTTCAATTGTTCTTCAAGATCTCTCTCGAAGTTATGATCCGTCAAGCCATACTTCAAAATAAACATGGTGCTCAACACATGTTTTGTTTTGAGGAGTTCAAGTATTCTTCATCTTGCATTCCAAAGTGCAATTCTTTCTACAATATATTTTGAGGTGGTGTTATGTCATTTTGACAATTTCCATCCATGTTCCATGTTTCACATGTTGTCAAGAATGAGATATTTTAAACCCATCGTTTCTTCATTGGAGTTATCTTGGGTTATATTTCACCTAAAGCCTTCCGTAAGGAATGTTTCTATTTGTGGTGCTTATCAATGATCCAAGTTTTCTCCTTAATTATCACCTCGGTGGAAGAAGCTTTCTATCTTTTCTAGCTCTCAATCAAATCTTGTTTCCGTTTGTGGCAGAATTTCACCTCAAATTTTGAGATGTCTCCATAAGCCCACAAGCCGCTTATTGTTTTCGTTGTTGATTTTTCAACAACTCCGTTCGAGCCTTCTTCGTAATTAAGGTTGTTTCTTTCAAATTCATTTGTGGGAGGAGTTGTCATTTCCTTCTCCGTTCTTTTCTTTCCATCAATCTAGATTCTATTCTCTCATTCCAGAGGCATTGTGATTTAACTCCCTTCTAACCATCATCTCGGTTTTTCAAAGATCATGTTCTTTCTTTGCTTATTCCGTTTCAACCGGAGTGGTTACAGGTCCTTTCTTAACGCTGAAACTCTTCATTCATGTCTTTCAACCCACAAAGTTCTTATATTGTTCCATGTTCCTCTTGCTGAACGGAGTGTTTTAAATATTGTTCACCTCCGTCGTGTCATTTCTTCAAGCTTTGCGACCTCTCAAGGTTCGTGGTTTCACTTGTTTGTCAAAGAAGCAACTTTGTTTTACCTTCTTCCTCTTGCGCATTTCTCCAGTGCCATCCTAGATCTCGGGACGAGATCCTCTTGTAGTGGGGGAGAGTTGTAACGCCCCGAGACCGACGCTCTAGATGCTTTCCATGTTCTTCGTGATCGTCGCGTGTATTTATTTGTTTGTTGCATTCATCATGTCATCATTTGCATCTGCATGTTTTCAGAAAGCTTGCATCCGTTAGTAGTTGCCGTGTTCCCCCCTCGCCTTCGTTGACCGGTCCGAGTCCAACCGGGTTTTCGATTCCCTCTTGTCTGACCGTTTGACCCTCTCTACGCTTTGCTCAGACCCCGCGCGCGTGTCCGAAACTTCCCGAACCCGACCCGCTCTGTCGTTAACAATGGGTCCGGATCATCCCTAAACATCTATAAAACATCTCCGTTTTCTTAGTTGGACTTCCCTAGCCATATTTTTCGTCCGCCCGATCCCGATCCGATGATCCAAATCCTCCCTCCTTTTACCTACCTATTATGTAAGCAGTCTAACCCTAGCCCTAGCTGTCCCATCCATCAAATCCTCCGCGCCGCCGCCACCCACTGACCATCTCCCTCGGGATCCCTCACGATCCACTCACCTGGTCTCCCCCTTCCTCGGGTCTTGCCCGATCCATCCAATCGATCCAGCCAACCACCACCTCCTCTCCCTTGAATTCCCCATCGAGCTAACCGGCGCCCGCGGCCATTTCGCCTTCAGCCAGCCCCGCTCCTCGTGCTTGAGGCCTCCCGAGCCGCTCCTCGCCGGACTCCTCCCGCAACAGCTCTAGCCTCGCCTCGATCCAGCAGCACGGCAACCCCCATCGCCCGCAACCCTCTTCCTCGCTCGATCCCGAGTGGGAGAGGACCCTGACGGCTCGTCCTCGTACGCCTTCCTCCTCGTGCCCGACTGTCGCTGCTCCCGTGTGCCTCCAGGAGCCCCTCTGTCTCTGCCCGAGTTCCTCCTGCAGCTCCCCGTCACCCTCGACCCTACCTCATCGTCCGGAACCTAGCCGGAGATGAGTGCCATGACAGCCCTGCTCCCTTTCCCCTCCTGTTTCTGTTTCTCTCTCTCACGCTTCTCTCTCTGTCTGTTGTCTTCGCAGCGCTGCCATGGATGGCCTCCCGTAGCTCCAGTTCGTTGTGCCGCCGTGGTTCCCGGCCGATTCGCGCTGGAGAGCCTCGGACCCGTCCATCCCCTTCGTCCCTCGATGCCGAGTCCCTCTGCTCGTCCGCGCCAAGTTTATGCGCCAGTCGCACCGAGCCGGGGACCTCCCAGCGTCCCTGCCCAAGGGCCACCCGGTCCGCCTCCTCCAGCCACCTCTCCATCGCGCCGCCCTTCGTTGGAGTCCCAAGCCGCGCCAGGCTGCCGCTACGTCCCCTGCTTCCCGTCGCGAGCTCTAGCGTCGCTGCTCCTCTGTTTTCTGTCGAACAGAGAGCGACGTGCCTGTAGCCTCCCCGCCTCGCGCGTCTGGGCCACTTCCAGCGCCAGCAAGGCCTAGCGCCGCGCCAAGCCCAGCTTCCCCGCCGGCCTGCTTCTTCGCCTGGGTCGTGGCCCGCTAAGGTGATGCCCCTCTCTGCTAACCCTCGCCCAGATCCAGATTCGGCCCGAGTCACTATTTTCGCAAACGAATTTGCTAATTAGTCGGGAAGTTACTGTTTTACAGAAAAGTCCCTCTAGATCATGCATTTAATAACTCACAAATGGTGCATCGGATTAAAATGATTTAAACATGTAAAATGCTTAGAATTTTGTGTAGATTAATAATTTGCAACTTGCACCCATGTTAAAATTGTTTAAATGTGTTGTTTGAATTAATTTGCTTAAATGCCATGCTAAAATGATTTATTTCATAACTAATTAACTGTATCCCCGAATTAAACAAACTTTATATGTAAATGGGGTGAAAAAATCATAGATTAACATGGTGTACGTATTTTCCATGCTTAATACCTCTAAAATTGTGTATAGGGCAGAACAGTACCAACTTAAAATATGCATATGAGAATTTCCGGAATTGTTGTTCGTTGTTTCCGGCCTCATTTAAACTTGCCTAGATAGGTGGTTTTATTATGCTTCACATATTGCCATGTTTAACAACATTTAATATTGTTGGGTACATAAACAAGAGCGAACTAAATAAATGAATGTGGTGTTTCGTCAATATGCAACTCGTTGCATATTGAGCTCCACTTAATTGTTAGTATTGTTTGTTGCACTTTGCCATGCTATGCCATGCCTATTTAAACCGGACATGCATCATACTTGATTGTGCACCATGCCGTGTTGATATGATGGTTGTTTACCATGATGTTTGCTTCTTTCCAGTTGCGCTTCTCCTTGATAGTTCCGCTTATGTTGCGGTTGTGAGGATTTGTTCGTCTACGTCCGTTTGTCTTCTTCATGGACTCGTTCTTCTTCCTAGCGGGATTTCAGGCAAGTTGACCATTACCCTCGATATCACTTCTATCTTTGCTTTGCTACTTGTTCGTTCTATCGCTATGCTTGCGCTACCTACCACTTGTGTATCAAGGCTCCCAAATTGCCATGTCAGCCTCTAACCTTTTCACCCTTCCTAGCAAACCGTTGTTTCGCTATGTTACCGCTTTTGCTCAGCCCCTCTTATAGCGTTGCTAGTTGCAGGTGAAGATGAAGTTTGTTCCATGTTGGGACATGGATATTGTTGGGATATCACACTATATCTTATTTTAATTAATGCATCTATATACTTGGTAAAGGCTGGAAGGCTCGGCCTTATGCCTGGTGTTTTGTTCCACTCTTGCCGCCCTAGTTTCCGTCATACCGGTGTTATGTTCCTTGATTTTGTGTTCCTTACGCGGTTGGGTGATTTATGGGACCCCCTTGACAGTTCGCCTTGAATAAAACTCTTCCAGCAAGGCCCAACATTGGTTTTACATTTGCCTAACAACCTAAGCCTTTTTCCCTTGGGTTTCCGGAGCCCGAGGGTCATCTTTATTTTAGCCCCCTCCGGGCCAGTGCTCCTCTGAGTGCTGGTCCAAACTGAGCGATTTGCGGTGCCCCCTAGGCAACCAGGCTCTATGCCAACCCGACGTCTGGCTCATCCGGTGTGCCCTGAGAACGAGATATGTGCAGCTCCTATCGGGATTTGTCGGCACAGACGGGTGGTCTTGCTGGTCTTGTTTTACCATTGTCGAAATTTCTTGTAACCGGGATTCCGAGACTGATCGGGTCTTCCCGGGAGAAGGAATATCCTTCATTGACCGTGAGAGCTTGTGATGGCTAAGTTGGGACACCCCTGCAGGGTATAAACTTTCGAGAGCCGCGCCCGCGGTTATGTGGCAGATGGGAATTTGTTAATGTCCAGTTGTAGAGAACTTGACACTTGACTTAATTAAAATGCATCAACCGCGTGTGTAGCCGTGATGGTCTCTTTTCGGCGGAGCCTGGGAAGTGAACACGGTTCTTGTGTTATGCTTGAACGTAAGTAGTTTCAGGATCACTTCTAGTTCACGACCATTGCGTTGCTTCTCTTCTCTCTCTTATTTGCGTATGTTAGCCACCATATTTGCTTAGTGCTCGCTGCAGCTCCACCTCGTTACCCCATCCTACCCATAAGCTTAAATAGTCTTGATCTCGCGGGTGTGAGATTGCTGAGTCCTCGTGACTCACCAGATACTTCCAAACAGTTGCAGGTGCCGATGATACTAGTGCAGATGACGCAACCAAGCTCAAGTGGGAGCTCGATGAAGAGCTTGGTCGCCACTATGTTTCGTTTTCCTGATGATCAGTAGTGGAGCCCAGTTGGGACGATCGGGGACCTAGCATTTGGGGTTATCTTCTTTTTATCTGGATTTGACCGTAGTCGGTCTATGTGTGTATCTTGAATAATGTATGAATTTATTTATGTATTGTGTGAAGTGGCGATTGTAAGCCAACTCTTTATCCCATTCTTGTTCATTACATGGGATTGTGTGAAGATGACCCTTCTTGCGACAAAACCTACAATGCGGTTATGCCTCTAAGTCGTGCCTCGACACGTGAGAGATATAGCCGCATCGTGGGTGTTACACACACGGAGTGCCCAAGTCCTTCTCTCTCAAATCCCATCGAAGCAACTAATGCTAGGGAGGAAAATGAGAGGAAGAACAAGAAAGAGAACACCAAGAACTCCAAGATCTAGATCCAAGGGGTTCCCCTCACATAGAGGATAAAGTGATTGGTGGAAATGTGGATCTAGATCTCCTCTCTCTTTTCCCTCAAAAACTAGCAAGAATCCATGGAGGGATTGAGAGTTAGCAACCTCGAAGAAGGTCAACAATGGGGGAAGAACACGAGCTCAAAGGATAAGGTTCATTGGGGAAGAAGAACCCCTTTTATAGGTGGGGAAAAAATCCAACCGTTATGCTCACAGCCCGCACCGAGCGGTACTACCGCTAGGGCGGTAGTAGCCCTTGGAAACACAACAGCGAGGACGCAAAAAAGCCAGAAGAACCGTCGGAGCGGTAGTACCGCTTGACCTCACGGTACTACCACTAGGGGTAGCGGTACTACTGCTTGCGAGCGGTACTAAAAAATTACATCCGTGCCTACCACCGCTAGACTTGTGACCAGTTTTTGGTCCCGAGCGGAAGTAGCCTCGGTAGTACTGCTCCGAGCGGAAGTACCGCTCCCAAGAGCGGTAGTAAAAAATTACATCCGCTCCTGTCCGCGGTAGTACCGCTGCAGCCTTTTCAGAAGACCAAAACTACCACAACTTCTGCAAACGGACTCCGAATTGACGAAACCAAGTTTGTTGGAAAGCTAGCGACAAGGGCTAACACAATCTTGATAGAAATAACAATAAGAAGCAAATGAGAAAAGGCCCATAAAAAAATGGTGAGAACCCTTCCTCGAAAGAGACCGGTAAAACCGTCAACACCGAAAACGCAATAGAAGAAGCATGTGAACTCCATTTCCGATGAACTCAAGCTTGTCATCAAGATGACCATAAGCTCTAAGACTCACAAAGAGAACCAAACAAGAACCAAGAAACATGATGCAAGGATGCAATGGTTTGAGCTCTCTACTAATGATACGATCAAGCTACCAACTTGAGAGCACCCCCTTGATAGTACGGCAATCGATCCTATAACCCGGTCTCCCAACAACCACCATGAGACCGGTAAAATAGAACACCTATCAAGGGCAAACCTTTGCTTTGCACATGATCCACTTGAGCTAGATGATGATGATCTTGTCCTCCTCAAGATGGACCACCTTTCTTGATTGCGTTGGGTCAATGGAGACTAGATTATTACTCCCCCATACTTCACTATGGGTGAGCCACACTTCGGCACATCTTCACAAGTCCATTGACATCACACTGTATGGCAAGCTTCAAGCACTTTATCTCTTCGTGATGCTCCACTTGAACTTGCACACAGCAATCTTGATGACGATCACCACTTGATGTCATCCTTTCCATGGGTTGTATGATATCTTCCTCTTGACGCAAGCCCATGGACATGTACCTAACCCCACATAGAACTCTCACATAGACCATGGGTTAGTACACAAAGTGCAATGGACAATGCTTACCATACCATGGGATCACTTGATCCCTCTCGGTACATCCTTTACGCTTTGTGAGTTGATCAACTTGATTCACTCTTGACTTAGTCTTGATCAACCTTGAATCTTTCCAACTCTCTTCGTTTGGATGATGTCTTGAAGGTAAACATGAATGATCACACAATCTTCTTCTTCAAGACATGCTTGCAATAAGCTCAACACTCACATGACCAATCTTTGGGTAATTCCTTAATAGCGCCTTGATCAACACATAAAGTCCTTGAAACCAACACATGGACTTCAAGAAATCCCTATGGACAAATCCTTCAAATATAACTCAATGCAACCATTAGTCCATAGAGAATGTCATCAATTACCAAAACCACACATGGGGGCACCGCATGTCCTTTCAATATCCCCCATTTTGGTAATTGATGACAATCACTTTCAAGAGAGTTTATATAAGGAATTATGCATCACCATGCAATGCAACAACCAATAATGCATGCGTAGGAGATGTGTATGCTTAGGAACAAACCAAAGCCAGAAGAGACAACTCTCTAAACTTCTCCACAAAACTCTCTGAAACTTCTCCCCCATTGGCATCGATTGCCAGAATGGGTGAAAAGCTTAGAAGGCCAATATAAATTGTGGTCCTCCATAAATTATGTATTTCTCAACAAATGAGTGGAATGCAACACACATATTCAAAGGTAAATACTTGGAGGAACACAAACTATATTGAGGCACAAAGATACAAAAGAATGATATGACACAAAGACATAAAAAAGAGAGAAACAAGCAATCAAGCAATCAAAAGATACCAATTGAAGCAAGCAAACAAAGGATATCAATTGAGCCAACTAGACCAATGATCCTACGTGCCATATGAATGAAATAAATTATGATATGAGCAAAGGAGTGTTCTAGAGAAACTAGAGAAGCTCCCCATGATTTGTGCAGAATTTAGTTTTGTAAAGGGATACACCGAGCAAAAAATAGGATTGTCACTCCCCCAAGATCAATAGAACCTCACGACAAGTGCAACAGAGCAACAGAGTGTTCTAAAGACACTAGTGAAGCAATCCATGATTTGTGCACTCCTTACAATATTTGCATTAGGATACCAAGTGCACAAAATAGGATCATCTCTCCCCGAAAATCAATAGAAACTCACAACAAGTGCAAGTGAGCATGTAGGAAACAAAGCCTAGCACTTGCAACAAACAAATGGTTGAGCAACATATAAAAGAGGCAACTTAAGGGTAGGCTCAACCAAAACGATGTATGTGAGTCATGGCAAAGCACTTGAGAAGACTAATGTACGGATGAGCATTAAGCATCAACATAGTCTTGGAAGAATGAGGCACAAGGTGCAAGGCCTATCATTCCCACACACAACTAGCGAATGGGTTCACAAGCTTACTAATAAGCATATAGAGAACCTATGCTTGTGACAACCCGTGGTGAAGATAGAAGAAGAAAGCCTCATCAAGACGAGGGAGACCAATTAAGATGGCAAAAGCCTCATAAAGATAAGCATGAGGAAAATAATCTTCACCACACAAGAGTGCATCAAGATGCAACGAGATACGGCACATACTCAAGGCAAAAGCTTTCACGGAGCCACCAAAGAAATAACAAAAGAGAGACAAGGTGGACGTGAAAGAAAGGATATCATCTAGGGATGTAATTTCTCTCAAGTGTATAAGGTTCTAGGTAGACGAAATCATGATGATATATATCTACAAAGAAGGATGTACACCCGAAATAGTTACAACAAGAAGGAACAAGATATCCAAAAGGACGTCATACATATACCAATAAGATATTTGCTTGGAAGCATAGCACATGTCTAGATATGGTCTTATTGTATATAAATGAATTCCTACCACACAACCATCAAAGACATCACAACTAGCAACAAGAGATCATTGTTGCGATGCTTTGAGAAAGGAAACAAGTATCACAAGAGAGAATGAATAACATGCCGTGATACAACCTACACAAGGTTGATGTAAGAAATGTGTGCATGAAGTATATGAAGATACTTGTTACCGAGTTAACATTGGAAGGATGAAGTAGATACCAATTGAAGGTATAGAGTAGTTCATTGATCATCCTAGCTTGACTCCAAAAAGCACATGGTGACAACACCTTCCTTGTGAGTAGCCGAGCATCCAATGCATCTCCACTTGTTCCTAGAACAACAACACAAACAAAATGGTACCCAAACTCATTGGGACCAAAGAGTTGGAGAACCAACAATCCATAGGACAAACTCAACATAAATATGTGGACATAGATATGAAAATGAATTTCATGCACATCTCATCCAATTTGAGACTTGGTGGAGTTTCCCCTATATATTGGGTCAAAGCGAGAAAGCATGCCAAGGAAACTACATGAAGTTAATATGCATGCTCAAGACTTTCAAGAACCGATACCAAAATACAAGGAAATACCAAGTGAAAAGAAAACCAAATGGAGAAATCATCACTTGGAAGATATCATTAAAAGATAAATCAAGGAATGAGATATCCATTGGAACCCACAAAATGATATCAAACTCCCAAAAGAGAGGATGGTTCAAACAAACCAATCTCTCTACAAAGTTTCATGATGGCACAAGTACCAAAAAGAAACGGCTTGCCGTCCACGAACACACACTTAAAATGGACCACAAGTTCAGTGTTTTATAGAAAATAGGATAGCTCCGCCACGAGTTGTGCATTATAGAGAATTTGCATTTGAATACAAATGCACAAGGTAGGATCACCACGTTCACTATATCAAGGAAAACACTAGATAAGATCAAGAAAACAAAAAGATCCTCAAGTGGCACGGAAGGCAATGGGAGTTGACACAAACATGGCAAGAGATAAGGCAATTAAAAGGCAAACGCCAACGCAAAGATGATCAAAAATTTCTACCACACATAAGTGAGTACCAATTGTCAAAATACAAGAAATATTTGGAAATAATTCCCGATGGTAGATAGCAAGGATATCTGACATCATCTTCACACCAAACACAAGCTAATTGCAACTTGTAGAGCTACCATGCCACCTAGGAACAAGATAATTTACAATATCAATTCTAGGTGACAATACCTCAAATGTAAACATTTTCTAGGCTAGTAATATACACATAGCATATTACTCCCCCATAATGTGATACCAATTAAAGATAAACAAGAGGCAAAAATAACGATCCAACAAGAGATAATTAATGGACAATTTAGAATTTGAATTTCTCATGAGAAGACATACCACATAGCGACTAGATAATCTTGAAATATCAATACTAGATGGTATTACTCATGTACACACATTTATAGGATTGTGAGGTGCACAAAGCATATCACTCCCCCATAATGGGATATTCCATTAATCTCTCACAAGAGCCAACTAAGATACAAACAAGACGCGCAAAGGCTCAACGTACGACACACATGTACATGAAGTGCAAACCAACATACATAAACTTGATTACTCAAGATAAGCAATTTGGAGACACAACATATACAAACACATGCAAGGAACAAAACCAATACATGCAAGGGGGCAAGTAACTTTCAATGTAAGCAATTTAAGTACAAGTTACCGCAAGGAGGCACATTGGATATAAGATATAAGCTTGATGATTCGATTGACTTGGCTTGAGACAATAAGAGTGATGAAGTCCCCTAAATTCTTCATAATGTAGCCAAGTCTCCAATGTCCTCCAACAACACCTATTGATCAAGTATGAGCTAGTTGGTCCCCAACCAAGTTGGGTCCTAAGAGGTTAGTCACAATAGGCTTGGCTACCCAAATGGTTCTTTTCTTGACACCACTTTGAGTACCAACAAATTTGGCAAACACATTGCCAACCTTATCCTTCCCAAGAGAATATATATCATCAATTAGAATAGGGTTGCATAAGGTACCATTCGTGCATGAAGAAGCGACGTGACCGTTTTCATGACATAGGTAGCAATGTCTACTATTCACTTTCTTCTCACTTGATTTCTCAACTTGAGAAGCATTAGCTTGAGTATTCTTGGGAAGAGGCCTTTCTTCAACTTGAGGTTGAGCATGAGAATGCACTTGTAGCCGCTTCCCTTGTTGCTTGTCACTAACGGCCTTCTTCTTCAATGGGCAAGATCTAACATGGTGCCCTTCAATTTTGCACTTGAAGAAAATAATCTTGGCCAAATTCTTGACGTGTTCTTGGCCCTTCTTCTTGTTAATCTTGGACTTCTTCTTCTTGTTGGAGTTGAATCCAAGTCCACCTTTGTCATTGGGGGATTTTTGCACACTCAAGATATTGTTGAGTGTGGATTTCCCTTCATGACACTTTTCCAAGTCTTTCTTCAAAGAAGTGACTTGGGCCTTGAGCTCTTTGATTTCCTGTACATGGTTAGTCTCAACACAAGTACTAGAGCAAGTATAAGCTTCATCATGGGAGCAACAAGGCAAGGAAAGCAATTCATCACAAGATGTACCAATGTTATGCATAGACGAATTACGAGGACTAGCATAAGGCAATATAGCATTTTGACTAAAAGTAGTGCTAATGTCCACATGAGGCTCACTAGATGTTACCTTAGCAATCATAGCCTCATGAGCTATATTTAGCACATTATGGGATACAAGAAGATCATCATGAGAGCTAGAAAGCTTTTCATGGCTTTCTTCCAATTTCCCATAATTGCTAGATAGCAACTCAAGTTGAGCCCTTAGCTCAACTTTCTCCGTTAAAATGGATGCTTCACAAGAAATAGAGTTAGTAGCACAAGCATCATCATTAACAACAAGAGGATAAGGCAACTTGGCAAGCTCTTTTAAATAAGAAGCTTCAAGTTGAGCATGAGACTCGGTGAGTTTGATGAGCTCACCCTTGATGACCCTTGAGCCATTTTCGAGGTGCTCAAAATCCTCAAGGAGTCTAGCATGAGCAACTTCAAGCTTAGCATTTTTAGTTTCAAAAACATTGGCCACCTCCAGAGCTCTATCATGAGATTCCTTCCCTCTAGATAACTCTAGAGCAAAAGTCTCCTCAAGAGATTCCTTGGTGGTTTGTTCAAGTTCAAGAGCTTGAGAGAGGTCCGCAATCTCATTAGCGTAATCACGCTCATGACCTTCCATTTTATCAATGGTGACCTCATGCTCCTCAAGACGAGATTCCAACTCATCAATATATTTCTTGCCCTCAATAGCAATAGACATGATTTCCATGAAGTTGGAACGAGCAATTTTATTCTTAAGAATAGCTTTAAAAATTATTTCCCCCTTAACTTTTAAGGAGGCAACATCATGATTCTCTTCATCATAATCGACATCATCATCACTCTTGCCATCATCAATATTATCACAAGATATATTGGGATTCAAAGTGGGAGATACCTTTAAGCCTTGGCCATAAGGCAAAAAGCAATCGATGATGATGTAGGATCTCTTGAAGCACCATTCAAGACCACATCTTGTTCCATGGAGTGTTGTGTTTGATCTACATTGTTAGCACAACCACTCGAGGAAATAGATACATTTTTATCATGGCAACAAGACATAGCAAGCATATCATGATGAGATTTGAGCAAGCAATTTCTACAATATATGCAAGAACTTTCAACACAAGCATGTGAAACATTTAGAGTGCTCGAAGTGTTAAAGTCCAAAGGTGAAGCATTGCAATAATAAAGTGATGAAGGATCATCAATAATAAGCTCACTATAATCATTGCAATGAACACCACTACTCACCATATCATTACCTTGTGGCAAACCACATGTAGGTGAAGTAGAAGAAGTTGAGAATACTATACGACCGGAGGTGGAACACTACAAGAAATATGTCAACTTGTGACCCTCACTATTGGCCGCTGAAAGGTCATTGTTTTTCATTTGCGACCTTTTTTGACCAAAAACAGAAGGTCAAAAGTTGGCGGTCGTAAACTGAAATTAACGACCTTCTCACAGAGAAGGTCGTGGAATTCAACTACCAAAACAAAAGGTCGTTGATCCTATGACCTTCTGTTTTGGTCGCTAGCTCTCTCACGAGGCCACGTCGGGTCCGACGTGGCAATCTGACGTGGCAAAATTGCGACGAATTGAAAAGGTCGTTGGTTAAAATAAGCCCGGTCCGATTAGGTGTCTATATGGGCCGAGCCCAAAAATTCAGCCCATTTATTGTTTTTTTCATTTGAATTTTTGGTCGGCTACATGGGCCTGGCCCAACAGACTTATTTTTTAGGCAACAACCTTTTACAGTCCACATTTTTTGGGCCTCGGCCTTTTTCCAGCCCATTTATTCGTTTTCTTTTGTTTCTTTTCCATTTTAAAGTAAGTCCCACTAGTGAATTGGGAACCAATTACCACACGTCAATACTATATTTGTGCAATTAAATAATTTGATTCAAAAAGAGCCAGTAAGGCATAATATTTCATACAACAGCCAACCAAAGTACATTACAATCATGTACACCCAAAACTGAGATAGTACATTACAACAGCCAAGCAAAGTACATAGTAGAATTCTTGTATGCAGCTATATAAAATACAACTAAATATACACACAACTAGCTCAAGTGAGCTAAAACGCATTCTGGGTGTTGTGGTTTTTCTTCAGGATTCGTCTTCCTACAGCTCATGTACACCCAACTTTTGAAGAATGAAGGCCGACATCTGCAAATAATAAATTATGAAAAGTTAGAAACATAATCAAGTGAATCCGTGAATACAAAATTCTCATAACGATGAAAATTTGTTGCAGAACTTTAGATTTAATAGGAAACCATGCATATAACATTCTCATAACAGCAAAAACTGAGATATAATTTGCAAACGATAAGTACCAGCACAGTACAAGTTAACAGAACAGATGGACAGTACAAGCTAACAGTGATTTTCCACTTTAGAACATGGCACATGCATCAATTTTTATAGTCAGGAACAAAGAAGATAGCGCTGGCTGGAATAGGCCAGAGAGATGACATAACCTGGGGCAGCCGAAAATGGTGAAATGATGATCTGCTTGTTCTTAGTCAGCTCAATGAGCACCTGCTATCAAAAATATGATTTTAAAGGAAAAAATAGGCTCCAATCAGCCCGCATACAACAAGTAATAAAACTGTTAGGAGAGTATACAGTTACCAACAGCATGCATAAAACAACTTTGATGATGTAATATTTACTAAAAATGACAAGCCACGTTTCAAGTACAACCCACTAATGGAGCATGCAACAAATGTATTTGATATCAACTTAACTAATTCCACATGAGTCTTCAACGTTCCAATATACACGATCAGTCCAAGATCATCAGCCAATAAACTAAAGAGGATCACCACCATAATGGACCAATGGGTACAAATCGACCAAAAAAATCCCAGCAGAAGCTAATGCACAAAAATATTCAACATTCCTCATAAGCATGCTGAATTAATCACATTTTGGTTCTAAAAAGTGGAGAGAAGATCACCACCAGGGTACAAATCGACCCAAAAAAATCCCAGCAGAAGCTAATGCACAAAAATATTCAACATTCCTCATAAGCATGCTGAATTAATCACATTTTTGTTCTAAAAAATGGAGAGAATAGATGTGCCTCATGAGTAATCCTATGAGATAACTAGAAGAAAAAAAGTGAAGGAAATCTGTAGTATAATTCGTTTGGAACAATACTCAAGCCAGTCAGGTTAAGCAACATATGCATTTGAGTTTGATATCCAGGATTAATAGAACAGGATAAATAAATTAATGTTTTTTCTGAAACTATAAGAGACATAGCAGGACACATAATGTAACTATTCAAGTTTTCAACTATAAGAGGCTATAGACTGTCAAATAAAGAACATCAGTTACAGAACTCTGTATCAGGTAGGCAGTAAGCATGCTTAAAAATCACATGGACATACCTATGCATATTTCCCATACTACATAAGTACTAAACAAACTAACAAGTGCTCACTTGAAAACCTTCCATGCACATGATAGTAGCTCTTCCCTCATGTCCTAGAAAAACATTTGCCAAGTAACATCATACTGTTGTTCACATACAGCGAGAGAACCTTCCACGCAAACTCCGATCCCATTATTTTAACCCATGGGAGAAAAGAAAGGTCCTTATCATCAGGTCCAAAAGAAGCAGAAACATTCAAACAACAATAGAAACACAGTACAACAGCAAAAGCATTGAAAGAGCAGCAGGCTTGGACTGTCACATGTCATATCTTATAAACTTAGGCAAGTGTTCTCAGGTTATCCCAATTAGCATCAAACAATACATATCAGTACAAGGCTACGCAAGATAATAAAGACTTGGGAAAAGATAGCAGAGTTATAAAAAATGATATGTGCCCTTAAGGAGAGGGCAGTGTCAAGTGCGGCCATAGACATAGGCATTAGCCGCACCCACGACCCCTCGACACTCTCACAGCCGAAGAGGAGGTGCCTTGCATATGGTCTCCTTCGAGTCTGCGAGAGAAAGAACGAGGTGAAGGTCAGTACGCATCAAGGATGCTGCTATTCTGGGTTAAGCTAAGTCAAGGGCATAAGAGATTTTAGTCAAAAAAAAACATGTGAACATCTTATACAAACTATCATCATTTATAAAATATAAAAAACAAATATGCAAACAGTTGTACAATGGTTGAGTGCTCATCTTATATTATAGCAGGCAATAGCATTTAGCAATAGTGATGATCAACTACACTATTTGGCTATCATGAACAATTAATTCTCAAGATGCAGAAAGCTTGTTTACAATAGTTTGGGTTTTAAAATTTGTCATCTTGAAGCATAAAACTAGCAAATGATAGGAAAGATCACAGGAAATAGGACTACCCTGATCAAGTATACATAAGCATAAAAAAGATCAAACAAGCTTATTGTGCATTTTCTTTTTCAATGTGATACACAATAAGCATAAGTAACCACTAGGAAAATAAATTGCTATCTACAGGCCCTACTATCGGCAACACGAACATTAGGCAAGGAAGAACAGTATATTTCTAATGCAATCTGTTAGACAACATTATGTGGGGGCTGCATGATTCGTCTTTTTAAAATGCTTCCGAAAAATACAAGACTGAAAGAATGCAAAAGGTGCATCATCTATAATATGTTTAGCATTTCTATTCGAACTAGAATAGGATTGCACAAGTGTATTCAACAAGTGATCTGAACCAGTGCATAAAAGGAATTGCTGATGCTGGCAAAACCTCATTTCAATAATGTTCACAAGCGTATAATAAGATTGATAACGAGAGCCACATAGATCAGCGAACATTGCCTCTTGTGACCAGTGAGATGACACATGGATGACGTTATACATCTATGTGTTATTAAGTTATACGTATATTGGTAATTTTTATTTCAGATTCAAAGTCCTAGTAATTGTTATTAACTGAAGTAGTAGTTATCTGAAGCAGCTAAACTATGGTTCATTAACCTAACCACCGCAATGTGAGCACAAAAGGCAGGAGGCAAACGCAAACCAGTTCGTCCATAGCCGTGGAGGGAGGGGCGTTCTCACTACCGGTGACGCTGCCGAGCCGTCCAGATCAACCTCGCCGGAGCTCAGGCTACTGCAAGGAGAGCACACAACCAACCTTATTAGCTTAGGCATCATGATGGTTGAGATTGACCCCTATAAATAATATAAGATCATTTTTCCTGCAAATATAGTTTGAAAAAATTCTTACATTTTACCAAAAGAATGCCATTTATCTATGCCATGACGTAAATCTATGCGACTAAGATACTACCATTACTAAATTCTACCATAAAATCAAAATCAAATTGTATTGAACAGCCGCATTGAATTCAGTTTGGAGCCCAATCCTGAGTAGGGCTGTAAGAATCATAAGACAATTTCGACAACGAAGTGGTTCGCTAAATACTAGTATTAGAGTATCCAGTACAAGTATCTATTAGATGCATAGTTTGTTTATCTCATACAGCAGTGCAATGTGCAACGTAGATTACGAGTGGTAAGACAAATTGGTACTGAATTGAAAGCAATCATGCAATTCAGTATAGGTGCGCAAAAAGGAATCCTTGTAAAATAGTCCAGGCATCCATTAAAAGCCTCAGATTACTACCATGCGTTTGTTTGGGTGCTGTTCATTTTTAGGATCTGATAAGAATCGCTGGTGCTGGTCCTAGAGTAGATCAGTCATCTGAACAAAGTAGTCCTACTAGTAGTACGTATTTGTCATCTGAACTGAAGATAGAGGCCAGTTGATTTGATAATAATAAGAAAGCGATACAAGCCTGGCTAGTTGTGTAGTGAATTAAGACTGTCAGCTGTTTGTTTGATTGATTCGTAAAAAGAGAAAGAGAGGATCTATATAAATCACGGCTAAAATGTAGTGGTGGTCTGATGGATGATTCCTAGTGGGAGTGCGGCCTGTAGAGCAGCAACGTCTCATGTGGATGATATAGGTCGGTAACAAGTGGTAGGCCGAGGTCCGTGGGATTGGGAGGTGGAGATCGAGCGAGGAAGGAAGGGATGGAACGAACCTGAGCTGAGGGGGAGAAGGGAACCTGGGTTGAGGTTGGAGCCCAACCATGCGAGCGGTCGAGCAGGGGATCGAGCGGGGTGGCACTGGTGATCTGGCCAGGCAGGGGCGCGGTCAACGCCCTTGACCCCACGCACGTGAGTGCGCTCGATGCGTCTTGGCGAGGGCGATGCTTGATGCAGGGGGACTTGATGCGTTCGAGGACCGACGGGATGCAGTGGAGGAAGACAGCCAGGGAGGTTCGGCGGGCGGCGGGACGCCGGACTTGGGCGGTGGAGCTCGATGCGGCGACGGCTTGGCGCGCGCTTGGCGAGGCATGGAGGAACAAGGGCTGACGGAGATTGAAGATGGTTTCGAGCGGCGCGGACTTGGAACTCCGGTGACGGCTCGACGAGGAAGTCCATGGCGGCCTCCTAGCACAGAGAAGTACAGAGGGGGGTTGAGACTTGAGAGAAAAAACGAAGAGATAAACAGAGGGAGGAAGAAGAGCGGGGGAACACGGCGACCTGCGGGACTTCGGCCGACGGCAGAGCTGCTCCGGTGAGGCGCGAGGCCGAGGCAGCGGAGGCCGAGGCTGGATCGCGTTGGATCTCCCTCCCTCGGGTTCTTCTCTCTCTTCTGGTGAGGGAAGAGGAGGGGTGAGAAGAGGAGGGCGTGGAGGAGGCCATGGACGGCGGCGAGCTCCACCGGAAGGAGGTGGCAGCGGCGATCTAGAAGGGAGGAGGCGAGCTCTCGCTCTGTCTCGATCTGGAAGGGTTCGAGCGATTAGGTGAGATCGATGGATGGATGTGGGGAAGAAAGGAGGCGGGGGGGTGGACGGAAAATGACCAGGCTAGGGTTGGTGTGGAAGGGTTCAGCACTGTCGTTGGATCCGCAAGCATCCAACGGTGTTTGATGCACGATCCGCGTGAGACATCCACGGACCAATCAGAATGTAGTAGGACGTTATGACCATCGAAATTGGTCGTAGTTGACTAAAAATAATTTGTTAAAATCATGTCAGCTATTTTATGAGATGAGAAATTAAAAAAATTGCATAAGTTTGCATCTTGGAATAGTTCAAATGAGATTATATTTTACACAAGTTTGCATCTTGGAATGAGAAATAATGTTGACAAAGGAAAATTTCATTTTCTTTGCACGGAAATTTCATTTTCTATTTTTCAAGTGTCAAAAATGAATTTCTTTTGTGAAGGACCTACCATATATTTGTTGCAAAATTGGACAAAATCAATTTTTGAAAATACTAGGCCATATTTAATGCATAATTGACCAAATGGTTGGATGTCAAAAGTTTCGATCCACCTCTCTTGAAAAAGACTAATTTCCGCCGATTCAGCAGGAAGCGGGTAAAATTTGAACTACAGCTACCTCGTGGTTTGCTCTTTATTTTTTCCAAAAATCATTTCCAGGTACATAAATATCTATTTAATCAGAGAAACACAAAAGGTTTTCCAAGATTCAACCACTAGCAAGGAACGGTCATGCCCGCTGTTTTGACCGCATTTTGAAACGGGCATAAACAATTCAAAAAAATCAAAAAATTGGAAAACCTTCGCATTGTGTCCTTATATGTGACCAAGTTTCCAGGAAAAAAAATAAACTTGTAATATGACAATTCTTTTGAAAAAGTGTTCTCAGAAATGAGCTATCATGCGTGAAGATTCATGGCTTTCAAGTCAAATGATCAATCTTATGGCCACATTCATGGCATACTTTGTTCAAATGATCTCATATTGTGCACAAGGGTGTATCTTGGAATTCCAAACAATGTTGCCTAAGGGAGTTTTCATTTTCTTTGCATGGAAAATTCATTTTCCATTTTCCGAGTGCCCGAAATGAGTTTTTTTTGTGAAGGACCTACCATATATTTGTTGCAAAATTGGACCAAATCAATTTTATAAAATACTAGGCCATATTTCATGCACGATTGACAAAATGGTTGGGTGTCAAAATCTTTGATCCATCTCTGGTGAAGAAGACAAATTTCTGCCGATTCAGGAGGAAGCGAGTCAAATTTGAACTGTAGCTACCTCATAGTTTGCAATTTATTTTTTCCAAAAATAATTTCTAGGTACATAAGTATCTATTTAATCAGAGAAACATAAAAAAATTCAAGATTCAAACACTAGCTAGGAACGGTCATTCTCGCCGTTTTGATCGCATTTTGAAACGGGCATAAAAAGTTAAAAAATCAAATAATTGGGAAACCTTCGCATTGTGTCATTATATGTGGCCAAGTTCCCAGGAAAAATAACAAACTAGTAATACGGCAATTATTTTTAAAAAATGTTCTCAGAAACGAGCTATCACGTGTGGAGATCAATGGCTTTCAAGCCAAATGATCAATCTTATGGCCACATTCATGGCATAGTTTGTTCAAATGATCTCATATTGTGCACAAGGGTGCATATTGGAATGGCAAACAACGTTGCCTAAGGAAGTTTTCATTTTCTTTGGATGAAAAAACCATTTTCCATTTTTCGAGTGCCCAAAAGGAGGGTTTTTTGTGAAGGACCTCCAAAATAATTGTTGCAAAATTGGACCAAATCGTTTTTCGAAAATACTAGGCCATATTTAATGCACAATTGATCAAATGGTTGGGTGTAAAAAGTTTTGATCCACCTCTCGTGAAAAAGACAAATTTCCACCGATTCAGTTGGAAGCGGGTCAAATTTGAACTGTAGCTGCCTTGTAGTTTGCTCTTTATTTTTTCCAAAAATCATTTCTAGGTACATAAGTATATATTTAATCAGGGAAACACCTAAAAAAAATCCAAGATTCAACCACTAGCTAGGCACGGTCATTCCCGCCGTTTTGACCGCATTTTGAAATGGGCATAAAAAATTCAAAAAAATAAAAAAATTGGGAAACCTTCGCATTGTGTCATTATATGTGGCGAAGTTCCCAGGAAAAATAACAAACTTGTAATAGGACAATTATTTAAAAAAATATTCTCAGAAACGAGCTATCACGTGTGGAGATGAATGGCTTTCAAGACAAATGATCAATCTTATGGCCACATTCATGGCATAGTTTGTTCAAATGATCTCATATTATGCACAAGGGTGCATATTGGAATGGCAAACAATGTTGCCTAAGGAAGTTTTCGTTTTCTTTGGACGAAAAAACCATTTTCCATTTTTCGAGTGCCCAAAAGGAGGGTTTTTTGTGAAGGACCTCCCAAATAATTGTTGCAAAATTGGACCAAATCAATTTTCTAAAATACTAGGACATATTTAATGCAAAATTGACAAAATGGTTGGGTGTAAAAAGTTTTGATCCACCTCTCGTGAAAAAGACAAATTTCCACCGATTCAGTTCGAAGCGGCTCAAATTTGAACTGCAGCTGCCTCATAGTTTGCTATTTATTTTTTCCAAAAATCATTTCTAGTTACATAAGTACCTATTTAATCATAAGTAAATGGTTTGGTGGCGATACGTTGAGGTTTGGGCGGTGGCCGAGGGCCCCAACTCTAGAGCGCGTAAACTCGCATGCCCGTCGCGTGTTCACCGCGTGACTGTGGCGTTGCCATGTGTTCTGGGCGGCCTAAACATGTCTAGTGGGTTGGGCACTCCCCAGGTAGGTGCTAGGATTACAACATAAGATTCTCACGAGGAGACCGATCGATGCTCAAACATGAATTAGCAGCGAAGTGTTTGATTAGCGGTACGGGAAATGTACATGGCTAATGGGCGTGAGTTTTGGCTGAGGATGATCAGTTACTAAGAAGACCGTCTTCACAAATTTTCAGCTCAAAAGGAGGAGCCTAGGTGGTACTTGCTTTGCAAAGTACCACACTGGACATAAATACGAATGTTGAAGCTGGGCTCAAAATAATGAATGGATTGAGCTGGCATTTGGTGGAGGATGGTTATTTGGGCATAGGAAAGCACCATAGAAAATGGATACTATTTGGACATGCCAAAGTGGTACTTTCTTCACAAAGTGTTGTTTTGAACAAAATAGCAAAATGAATATTGTTAAATTATTTTTGAACTAGGCAAGGAAGGTTTTTTACATATTTGACGAAGATATGACCCAAAGAATTTATGAGATTTTTTTGGGAATTTTGGGAATGACAGAAATATAGGTTGCTTCACAACCTGGGGCAAAAATTGCCACATGGACATGACACATAGGCAAAACTGATGAGGTGGCGCCTAGTCATACCAACCCACCACAATTTACAAGGTTATGACCATCTATATTGGTCGTGATCAGCTAGAAATAAGGCAGCGGACCAGTGCTATCTGCTTTATGACCATTTCGTGTAAGGAAATTACGACCTTTCTGACCAAAATGGTCGTTATAGTTTAGGGTTTGGAGCCCCCTGAACAGCTTTTGACCAATTGGTCTGAAATGGTCATAGATCTATGACCAATTCTTCCAGGGTCACTGACAGAAGGTCACTAGTTGACATATTTCTTGTAGTGGAAGGAGGACAATCATCTCCACAAATCTCGGACACGCCATATTTGTCTTGAAGCTTTGTCCACAACTCATGAGCATCCTGAAACGGCATGAGTTGAAATATAATTACATTGCTCAAAGCATCAAAAAGCACATTAGAAGCTTGAGCATTGAGATAAGAGTTTTTCTCATCCTCTAAAGATAATCTTTGTGGATCCTTTGGAGGAGAAAACCCATATCTACAATTCGCTCTAAATTTGGGTCCATGACCCTAAAGAGATTAAGCATGCGAATTACCCAAACATCAAAATTTGTGCCATCGAAACTAAGAGTGTCAGAGAATCCTAAACCCCTAGTCGACATCCTTACTCTCTAGGCGGTTAAGCCCTATAAAGAGAGACGAGGCTCTGATACCAATTGAAAGATCGGGGATGTCGCCTAGAGGGGGGGTGAATAGGTGCTTTAAAATAATTACGGTTTAGGCTTGAACAACTGCGGAATAAACCTAGCCGTTAATTTGTCAAGCACAAAACCTACAACAACTAGGCTCACCTATGTGCACCAACAACTTATGGTAAGCAAGATAAACTACTAGGTAATAGCAAGATATATGACAAGAAACAATATGGCTATCACAAAGTAAAGTGCATAAGTAAAGAGATCGGGTAAGAGATAACCGAGGGATGCGGAGATGACGATGTATCCCGAAGTTCACACCCTTGCCGATGCTAATCTCCGTTTGGAGCGGTGTGGAGGCACAATGCTCCCCAAGAAGCCACTAGGGCCACCGTAATCTCGTCACGCCCTCGCACAATGCAAGATGCCATGATTCCACTAAGGGACCCTTGAGGGCGGTCACCGAACCCGTACAAATGGCAACCCTTGGGGGCGGTCACCGAACCCGTACACTTTGGCAACCCTTGGGGGCGGTCACCGGAACCCGTCAAATTGCTCGGGGCGATCTCCACAACGTAATTGGAGACCCCGACGCTTGCCCGGAGCTTTACACCACAATGATTGAGCTCCGAACACCACCAACCGTCTAGGGTGCCCAAACACCCAAGAGGAACAAGCTCAAGGGTACCAAGCACCCAAGAGTAATAAGCTTCTCAATTTGTAACTTCCACGTATCACCGTGGAGAACTCAAACCGTTGCACCAAATGCAATGGCAAGGGCACACGGAGTTCCCAAGTCCTTCTCTCTCAAATCCCACCGAAGCAACTAATGCTAGGGAGGAAAATGAGAGGAAGAACAAGAAGGAGAACACCAAGAACTCCAAGATCTAGATCCAAGGGGTTCCCCTCACATAGAGGAGAATGTGATAGGTGGAAATGTGGATCTAGATCTCCTCTCTCTTGTCCCTCAAAAACTAGCAAGAATCCATGGAGGGATTGAGAGTTAGCAAGCTCGAAGAAGGTCAACAATGGGGGAAGAAAACGAGCTCAAAGGATAAGGTTCATTGGGGAAGAAGACCCCTTTTTATAGGTGGGGAAAAAATCCAACCGTTATGCTCACAGCCCGCACCGAGCTGTACTACCGCTCCAAGGAGCGGTACTAATGCTAGGGCGGTAGTAGCCCTTGGAAACACAACTGCGAGGAGCCAAAAAAAGCCAGAAGAACCGTCGGAGCGGTAGTACCGCTTGACCTCACGGTACTACGGCTAGGGGTAGTGGTACTACTGCTAAGGGTAGCGGTACTACTGCTTGCGAGCGGTACTAAAAAATTACATCCGTGCCTACCACCGCAAGACTTGTGACGAGTTATTGGTCCTGAGCGGAAGTAGCCATGGAAGTAGCCGCGGTAGTACTACTCCAAGCGGTAGTACCGCTCCCAAGAGCGGTAGTAAAAAATTACATCTGCTCCTGTCCGCGGTAGTACCGCTGCAGCCTTTTCAAAACACCAAAACTACGACAACTTCTGCAAATGGACTCCGAATTCGACGAAACCAAGTTTGTTGGAAAGCTAGCGACAAGGGCTAACATAATCTTGATAGAAATATCAAATAAGAAGCAAATGAGAAAAGGCCCATAAAAATGGTGAGAACCCTTCCTCGAAAGAGACCGGTAAAACCTCCAACACCGAAAACGCAATAGACGAAGCATGTGAACTCCGTTTTCGATGAACTCAAGCTTGTCATCAAGATGACCATAAGCTCTAAGACTCACAAAGAGAACCAAACAAGAACCAAGAAACATGATGCAAGGATGCAATGGTTTGAGCTCTCTACTAATGATACGATCAAGCTACCAACTTGAGAGCCCCCCTTGATAGTACGGCAATCGATCCTATAACCCGGTCTCCCAATAACCACCATGAGACCGGTAAAATAGAAAACATATCAAGGGCAAACCTTTGCCTTGCACATGATCCACTTGAGCTAGATGATGATGATCTTGTCCTCCTCAAGATGGACCACCTTTCTTGATTGAGTTCGTCGATGGAGACTAGATTGTTGCTCCCCCATACTCCACTATGGGTGAGCCACTCTTCGGCACATCTTCACAAGTCCATTGACATCACAATGTATGGCAAGCTTCAAGCACTTGATCTCTTCGTGATGCTCCACTTGAACTTGCACATGGCGATCTTGATGACGATCACCATTTGATGTCATCCTTTCCATGGGTTGTATGATATCTTCCTCTTGACGCAAGCCCATGGACATGTACCTAACCCCACATAGAACTCTCACATAGACCATGGGTTAGTACACAAAGTGCAATGGACAATGCTTACCATACCATGGGATCACTTGATCCCTCTCAGAACATCCTTTACGCTTTGTGAGTTGATCAACTTGATTCACTCTTGACTTAGTCTTGATCAACCTTGAATCTTTCCAACTCTCTTCGTTTGGATGATGTCTTGAAGGTAAACATGAATGATCACACAATCTTCTTCTTAAAGACATGCTTGCAATAAGATCAACACTCACATGACCAATCTTTGGGTAATTCCTTAATAGCGCCTTGATCAACACATAAACTCCTTGAAACCAACACATGGACTTCAAGAAATGCCTATGGAAAAATCCTTCAAATATAACTCAATGCAACCATTAGTCCATAGAGAATTTCATCAATTACCAAAACCACACATGGGGGCACCGCATGTCCTTTCAGCAAGCTTCTGCATCTCCTTGAGGTTCTGCGGCGGGCTCATCTTTTCTATCGCCTTGACTTTCTCTGGGTTGGCCTCGATCCCTCTGTGAGAAACCAGGATGCCCTGTAGCTTGCCGGTCGGGACGCCGAACACGCACTTCTCCGGATTGAGCCGCAAGTTTACCTTGCGCAGGTTGGCGAATGTTTCTTCCAAGTCACCGAGAGAGTTCTTGCCTCCCGCGACTTGACCACTATGTCGTCGAGGTATGCCTTGGCGTTCCTCCTGAGCTGCCGGCCTAGGGCGATGAGCATCAATCGTTGGAAGGTTGCGTCGGCATTGCGCAGCCCAAACGAGATGCAGGTGTAGCAGTACACCCCGCATGGGGTCAGGAAAGCCGTCTTCTCGACATCCTGCACCGCCATCTTGATTTAGTGATAGCCTGGGAAGGCGTCCAGGAAGCACATCAAGTCGCACTCGGCAATAGAGTTGACTATTTGGTCAATGCGCGAAAGAGGGAAGGGGTCCTCAGGACAAGCTTTGTTGAGGCTCGTGAAGTGGACGCACATGCGCTCCTTCCCGCCCTTCTTGGGGACGATGACCGGGTTCACTAGCCAATCCGGGTGCTGCACCTCTCGGATGATGCCGGCTTCTTGTAGCTTGTGGACCTCCTGAATGATGAACGACTGTTTCTCCGGGGCTTGTCGTCATGCCTTCTGCTTTACCGGGAGCGCGCCCGGGCACACCATCAGGCGGTGCTCGATTACTCCTCGCGGGACACCGACCAAGTACATTGCCTCCCATGCAAACACATCCTTGCTCGCATGGAGGAAGCTGACCAGCGCTTCTTCCTGGTCCGGGGGAAGGTCGGTGCCTATGGTGAAGGTGGGGCCTGATCCCCCGTCGTCATCGACTGGCACCTGCTTCGTCTTGGCACGATCTTGGGAGAACAACTGCTTCTTCTTCGTCGGCGCGGCCTCCAGGACCTCCGGAGCGCCCACCGCGTTTGGCCGCGCGGCCGCCGCGGCCTTGAAAGCGAGCTTGAGGGCCATGAGCGCATATCCTTGGTGTCGCTTGCCACGGTGAGGACGCCGCTGCTTCCCGGCATCTTCATGACGTTGTAGCAGGGGTCAGTCGCTGCCATGAACTTGGCGCGGGACGAATATCCTAGAATGGCATTATGCGGGAGGCCGATGCGTGCAACGTCGAGTCGATGAGCTCGGTGCGGTAGTTGTCGTGCATGCCGAAGGTGACGGGGAGGTGGATCTGCCCCAAAGGGCAGGTGGAACCGTCGATGACCCCCGAGAAAGGCTTGGTGGGGAGGAGCCGGTTGAAAGGCACGTGAAGCAGGCTGAAGGCCTCCACGGAGAGGATGTTGAGGCCGGCGCAGCCGTCGATGAGGATCCTGGTGACTGCTACGTTGCAGATGGTGGGGGTGCAAAGCATGGGAAGCACGCCTCAGGCTGAAGGCCTCCACGGAGAGGATGTTGAGGCCGGCGCCGCCGTCGATGAGGATCCTGGTGACTGCTACGTTGCAGATGGTGGGGGTGCAAAGCATGGGAAGCACGCCTACGCTGACCGTGGTCATGGGGTGGTCCCTGGCATCGAAGATGAGGTCGGCCTTGGGCGCCGCCTAGCCTAGAGGAGCCCCCCGCCGCGATTGGCGGGCCCCCACCTGCTGGAAGAGCCGCTTGGCATGGCGGCTTGAGGCGGGCGCCTGCGAGCCACCGAGGATGGCCATGACGATGTGGGGCACCGGTGCCGCGAAGTGCGTGATGAACAGGCCACGCAGCTCCTCCCAGGAGGCCACCGAAGACTCTGGTAGGTTGAGGAGCCAGGTGCGCGGCACACCCGTAAGAACCATAGGGAGCCAATTCGCCATGACCTTGTCGTCGCCGCCAGCGGCCAAGATGGCCTCCGCGTACACTTGTAGGTGAAGGAAATATGCCTTAGAGGCAATAATAAAGTTGTTATTTATATGTCCTTATATTGTGATAAATGTTTCTTATTCATGCTACAATTGTAATAACCGGAAACTTAGTACATGGGTGAATACATAGACAAACAGAGTGTCCCTAGTATGCCTCTACTTGACTAGCTCGTAAATCAAAGATGGTTAAGTTTCCTGATCATAGACATGCGTTGTCATTTGATGAACGGGATCACATCATTGGAGAATGATGTGATGGACAAGACCCATCCGTTAGCTTAGCATAATGATCGTTTAGTTTTATTACTACCGCTTTCTTCATGACTTATACATATTCCTCTGACTATGAGAATATGCAACTCCCGAATACCGGAGGAACACTTTGTGTGCTATCAAACGTCACAACGTAACTGGGTGATTATAAAGATGCTCTAAAGGTGTCTCTGAAGGTGTTTGCTGAGTTGGCATAGATCAAGAATAGGACTTGTCTCTCTGTGTATCGGAGAGGTATCTCTGGGCCCTCTCGGTAATGCCCATCACTATAAGCCTTGCAAGCAATGTGACTAATGAGTTGGTTGCGGGATGATGCATTATGGAACGAGTAAACAGACTTGTCGGTAACGAGATTGACCCAGGTATGATGATACCGACGATCGAATCTCGGGCAAGTAACATACCTATGACAAAGGGAATGACGTATGTTGTTATGCGGTTTGACCGATAATGATCTTCGTAGAATATGTAGGAGCCAATATGAGATCCCAGGTTCCGCTATTGGTTATTGACCGGAGATGTGTCTCGGTCATGTCTACATAGTTCTCGAACCCATAGGGTCCGCACGCTTAACGTTCTATGACGATTTGTATTTTGAGTTATGTGTTTTGGTGACCGAAGTTTGTTCGGAGTCCCGGATGAGACCACGGACATGAAGAAGAGTCTCGAAATGGTCGAGAGGTAAAGATTGATATATTGGATGAAGGTATTCGGACACCGGAAAGGTTTCAGGACGTTTCAGATATTTATCGGGGAACCGAGGGGTGACCAGAACCCCCCGGGGAAGTTATGGGCCTTGATGGGCCATAAGGGAGTAGGAGAGGGCAGGCCACAAGGTGGTGCGTGCCCTTCCCCAAGGCAGGCCGAATTGGACTAGGGGGAGGGGGCGCGGCCCCCTCTTTCCTTTCCCTCTCCCTCTCCTTCCCTCCTTCCCCCTCTTGGAGTAGGAAAGGGAATCCAACAAGGATTGGGAATCCTAGTTGGACTCCCCCTTGGCGCGCCCTCCTTGGCCGCTGGCCTCCTCCTCCCCCTCGTTTATATACATGGCCAGGGGGAACCCCAAAGACACAACAGTTGTTTCTTAGCCGTGTGCGGTGCCCCTCTCCACAATTTACCACCTTGGTCATATTGTCGTAGTGCTTAGGCGAAGCCCTGCGCGGATCACATCACCAACACCGTCGCCGCGACGTTGTGCTGACGGAACTCTCCCTCGGCCCTCTACTGGATCAACAGCTCGAGGGACATCATCGTGCTAAACATGTGCTGAACACGGAGGTGCCGTAGTTTGGTAGTTTGATAGGTTGGATCGTGAAGACGTTCGACTACATCAATCGCGTTACTAAACGCTTCCCCTTTCGGTCTACGAGGGTATGTGGACACACTCTCCCCTCTCGTTGCTATGCTTCTCCTAGATAGATCTTGCATGATCGTAGGAATTTTTTTGAATTACTACGCTCCCTAACAGTGGCATCAGAGCCAGGTCTATGCGTAGATGTTATATGCACGAGTAGAACACAAAGAGTTGTGGGCGATAATAGTCATACTGCTTACCACCAACGTCTAACTTTGATTCAGCGGTATTGTTGGATAAAGCAGCCCAGACCAACATTACATGACCGCGTTCATGAGACTGGTTCTACCGACATGCTTCGCAAACAGGTGGCTGGTGGGTGTCTATTTCTCCAACTTTAGTTGAATCAAGTTTGACTACGGCTGGTCCTTGTTAAAGGTTAAAACAGCACACTTGACAAAAAATCGTTGTGGTTTTGATGCGTAGGTAAGAACGGTTCTTGCTAGAAGCCCGTAGCAGCCACGTAAAACTTGCAACAACAAAGTAGAGGACGTCTAACTTGTTTTTGCAAGGCATGTTGTGATGTGATATGGTCAAGACGATATGAGATATAAATTGTTGTATGAGATGATCATGTTTTGTAAAAGTTATCGGCAACTCGCAGGAGCCTTATGGTTGTCGCTTTATTGTATGAAATGCAATCGCCATGTAATTGCTTTACTTTATCACTAAGCGGGAGCGATAGTCGTAGAAGCAATAGTTGGCGAGACGACAACGACGCTACGATGGAGATCAGGTGTTAAGCTGGTGATGATGGAGATCATGACAGTGCTTTGGAGATGGAGATCAAATGCACAAGATGATGCTGACCATATCATGTCACACATTTTTATTGCATGTGATGTTTATCCTTTATGCATCTTATTTTGCTTAGTACGACGGTAACATTATAAGATGATCCCTCACAAAATTTCAAGGTATAAGTGTTCTCCCTGAGTATGCACCGTTGCTACAGTTCATCGTGCCGAGACACCATGTGATGATCGGGTGTGATAAGCTCTACGTTCACATACAATGGGTGCAAGCCAGTTTTGCATGTGCGGAATACTCGGGTTAAACTTAAGGAGCCTAGCATATGCAGATATGGCCCCAGAACACTGATACCAAAAGGTCGAACGTGAATCATATAGTAGATATGATCAACATAGTGATGTTCACCATTGAAAACTACTCCATCTCACGTGATGATCGGACATGGTTTAGTTGACGTGGATCACGTGATCATTTAGATAACTAGAGGGATGTCTATCTACGTGGGAGTTCTTAAGTAATATGATTAATTGAACTTTAATTTATCATGAACTTAGTACCTGATATTTTTTGCATATCTATGTCGTTGTAGATCAATGGCCCATGCTACCGTTCCCTTGAATTGTAATGCTTTCCTAGAGAAAGCTAAGTTGAAAGATGATGGTAGAAACTACACGGACTGGGTCCGTAACTTGAGGATTATCCTCATTGTCGCACAGAAGAATTACGTCCTGGAAGCACCGCTAGGTGCAAGACCCGCTGCAGGAGCAACTCTGGACGTTGTGAACGTCTGGCAGAGCAAAGTTGATGACTACTCGATAGTTCAGTGTGCCATGCTTTACGGCTTAGAATCGGCACTGCAAAGACGTTTTGAACGTCATGGAGCATATGAGATGTTCCAGGAGTTGAAGTTAATATTTCAAGCAAATGCCTGAGTTGAGAGATATGAAGTCTCAAACAAGTTCTATAGCTGCAAAATGGAGGAGAATAGTTCTGTGAGTGAACATATACTCAGAATGTCTGGGTACCACAACCACTTGACTCAGCTGGGAGTTAATCTTCCTGATGATAGTGTTACTGACAGAGTTCTTCAATCACTACCACCAAGCTATAAAGGCTTCGTGATGAACTATAATATGCAAGGGATGGAAAAGACAATTCCCGAGCTCTTCGCGATGCTAAAGGCTGCGGAGGTAGAAATCAAGAAGGAGCATCAAGTGTTGATGGACCACTAGTTTCAAGAAAAAGGGCAAAGGGAAGAAGGGGAACTTCAAGAAGAACAACAAGCAAGTTGATGCTCAAGGGAAGAAGCCCAAGTCTGGACCTAAGTCTGAGACTGAGTGCTTCTACTATAAAGGGACTGGTCACTGGAAGCGGAACTGCCCCATGTATTTGGCGGATAAGAAGGATGGCAAAGTGAAAGATATATTTGATATACATGTTATTGATGTGTACCTTACTAATGCTCGTAGTAGCGCCTGGGTATTTGATACTGGTTCTGTTGCTCATATTTGCAACTCGAAACTGGTTCTGAAACATTTGAAAAGTTCAAAGAATTTCAGAGTGAAGTGGAAAATCATCGTAACAAGAAAATAAAGTTTATACGATCTGATCATGGAGGTTAATATTTGAGTTATGAGTTTGGTCTTCATTTGAAACAATGTGGAATAGTTTCGCAACTCACGCCACCTGAAACACCACAACGTAATGGTGTGTCCGAACGTCGTAACCATACTTTATTAGATCCTCGGAAATGTGCCCGTGCGTTGCAACGGGATAAACAAACCTTTTCACGTCCATAGTGGTGACACATCTATATTGCCGTGTCTCCTCTTCACCATCGTCGTCAATGATAGTCACGTTATTCACGATAAAAGTGGTCAATCCTAAGGAAATGAGCTTGCTTACTCTAGAATGCCACTTCGTGAGCTCCTCTCTACAACGATTTGTAATTCTACGGACTTATGATGATGGTGGATGCCATTCTTATCTCATCTTTACTTGATTCATGCACATTCCTACATTTGTATGCAACTGCTTTTTTTCGATGGTGTGGAGTACACGATAGAGATAATTATTGTTGGATAATTTTGAATCAAATTACAAAGGTCCTATGCGATGAAGCTCGATGGCAATGGTTGGGAATTCATTTAAATTTCACAAATGATTTCCTACACCTTCTCCACCCTATCTAAATCATAAGATATTCCCATCTGACAGCACCCTCGCTACTGAACACATCGTGCAAGACTAAAGATTTAGGTTGTGGGGACGTGGTAGAGATTTTTTTTCTTTTGAAACTTAAGCTGAGAAAAAACTTATAAAAGGCCATTTAAAATACTAAAACCATAAGTCGATATCACAGCCTATAAAGGCATGCAGCATACAGTGCAAGCCTTGGTGTCAATGTGTCCAAGCATAGCTTCCTTCTAGCTTTAGAGGCCGCCTCCAACAAATAAACTTGTTGTTTGGTTCCATTTACCAGGAAAAGAGCATGTGCCCTGTAATGGGTATAATAAATTTGATATGTCGTATTTGAGTGTTTATCTATTGCACTACTAACTCCAAATTCATCTGAATTGAAATAATTACATATATTGGCTCCAAGTAATGGGGTGAGACATATATTTTCTCCTGATAGACCTCATGTTTTACAGAGATGATTACTCGTGTGAGTAATTATTCTGTGCGTATATTCCAAAGAAAATGATCATGCACATAATTAGATGTGGCACTACCGAGATACAGGAAGCAACTTGAAGTCTTTGTCTCAAATTAGTTACCAAAAAGAATGCTCAAAAGTGCATGCCAGCAATACGTTTTAATGTCCATAATTTATGTACATGAGTGATGAACAATGATTCCTCAATATTGCATGGCACAATCTTCGGAAATTTTAATTCCGGGCCCACAACTCCTGTTGTCCTTCCAAATCGGGGCTGCTTTCCCAGGGGTCAATTCTCCTCTCTCTCTCTAATAATCTCCCTCCCGTTAATCCTGCGTGCATCTCTATTTCTCTTCTCTCTCTCTCTCTAATAATCTCCCTCCCGAGAATTCTGCGTGCAATGCCATAGCGCACCGATTTGTTTCCTCCTTAATCACAATTTTCTTGAGAGACGTGTCCCAGTCCTGCCCGATTTTCAAGGCGCCTTATTGACATCAGATGGAAGTGTATATAAATCAATCAAACTTTGTTTAAAAGGGCCAGCTGGGACAATATAAGAAGGAAACGAACCTGAAATCTTCACATAACGTGGATCTTGGTAAGTTGGACTTGTCTCTAGCATTGAACCGGAGGGCTAGAGTTCGACTCCCCATAATATAGATATAGTTATATTTTTTTGCCTGGTCCACCTCGTGAGTGTGCTGAGGCCCATGTGATCGACAGGTCTCGCGTGAAAAATCGATATACAACGTACGCAAATTTGCTAACGACGGATGGATAAATTTTTTACGCAACGGACCAAAATTTCAGGAGGAAGAAGCGATAACTCCTTTATGATTAGGAAAAGATGGTGCGATCTATGATGTCTTTTACCGATTTACTGATATCTACTACGCAACTTTATTCTTGTAGACACGTGTTAGGCCTCCAAGCGCAGAGTTTTGTAGGACAGTACCAATTTTCTCTCAAGTGAATGACCTAAGGTTTATCAATCCGTGAGAGGTGTAGGATGAAGATGGTCTCTCTCAAATGACCCTGCAATCAAACGTACGCAAATTTGCTAACGACGGATGGACGAATTTTTTACGCAACGGACCAAAATTTTAGGAGGAAGAAGCGATAACTCCTTTATGATTAGGAAAAGATGGTGCGATCTATGATGTCTTTTACCGATTTACTGATATCTACTACGCAACTTTATTCTTGTAGACACGTGTTAGGCCTCCAAGCGTAGAGTTTTGTAGGACAGTAGCAATTTTTTCTCAAGTGGATGACCTAAGATTTATCAATCCGTGAGAGGTGTAGGATGAAGATGGTCTCTCTCAAATGACCCTGCAATCAAATACAAGAAATCTCTTGTGTCCCCAATACACCCAATACAATGGCAAGTTATATAGGTGCACTAGTTCGGCGAAGAGATGGTGATACAAGTGTAATATTGATGGTAGAAATATATTTTTATAATCTTAATAAATAAAAACAGTAAGGTAGCAAATAGTAAACGGGCACAAAAACGGTGTTACAATGCTTGAAAATGAGGCCTAGGGTCCGTACTTTCACTACTGCAATCTCCCAACAGTGCTAATATAATTGGATCATATAACCGTCCCTCAACGTGCAACGAAGAATCACTCCAAAGTTTCTATCTAGCGGAGAACATAAGACGGAATTGTTTGTAGGGTATGAAACCACCTCAAAGCTATCCTTTCTGATCAATCTATCCTAGAGTTCGTACTAAAATAACACGAAGCTGTTCTTTCCGATCGATCTATCTAAGAGTTCGTACTAAAATAACGCCAAAGCAAATTCAGATTCATAATATTCAATCCAACAGAAAGAACTTGAAAGAGTGCCCCAAGATTTCTACCGGAGAAACAAAAACAACAACGTGCATCAACCCCTATGCATAGATTACCCCAATGTCAGCTCTGGAATCCGCGAGTTGAGTGCCAAAACATATATGTCGGTGGAAGTGACACCTATGGGATCACAAGAATCCCATAGGTGTCGCTTCCACCGACATCTTTGGCACGCCAGGTAGGGGGGTGGTCTTGAGAATCTGATCTAGCGGTTAGCCTAGCGGTTCTTCATCACCATGGCTCCCAAGAAGACGACGATCACGACGATCGGCTCGTCGGGAGCCGAACGGCCCGTGCCAGTGCGGACGAGCAGCGGGCCGGTCGCAGAAAGAACCCGAGCCGCGGCCCGCGAGCACCAGCATCGCCCTGGCAGTCAGAGCCTGGCGAACGGCATCGTTCGTACGCAAGACGGCGGGCCACATGCCACAAAATCCAGAGACGGAGCTGGGCCACCCGCAGGCGGCGCGAGGACCTCCGGGGTCGCCGCCGCGCCCCCACGGGCGGCGCGACGACCTCCAGGACGCCCACCCCTGCGCCACGGCGCACTCTTCCCATGGCGTGCGCGACGAGCAGCGTCACCACGCCGGTGACCCTGGACACCGCCGTGGGAAGAGCCATGTGCATCATCCACAGGACGAAGGAGCCCAGCACGCCCGCTGAAGCGCTGGCGAAAATGGCACGCAGCCGCTGGGCCATGATAGAGCTCCTTCTAACGTGGTTAGAAGTCGAAGCGCGCCACGGTCCACACAGCTTTCGCCACCACCGACGCCTGCAGAAGCTTTGGCGCGCGCGCAGCTGCTCCTCGACTTCCCTCCTGCTGCAGAGAAGCTCGACGAGTGGAGAGCCACCATCCGGAGCCTCGTCGCCGTCGCCAACAAAGACGAGCCACGGCCAGCAGAGCCCTCGGGCCGGCGCTCCGTGGAGCCACCACACGCCAGCGGTGGAAGGACCGGTGGAACTCCAGCCACAGTGCACTCTCCTCCCCCGCGCCAGCTGCCGCCGATGCTGGTCCGTCGTGACGACGCTGGTGACAACATTTCCATAGCGTCGTCCGACCCACGGACCCACCGCGATCAACACCAAGTTCTTCGGGAGCGAGCCCATGAAGACGCTCGAACCACCATCGAGCGCCGGCGCGATACACGCCACCAGTCGGATAAGTGGCCGGGACCCGCTATGGACCACCCAGCACCGGGAGCTCCGGCGGCCTACCTTACGAGGTGGGTTGCCCAGCCTTTACCCGTGAGCTGCGGCAGTTCTAGTGGCCGTCCCACCGCACGTTCAAACCCGACGTCGGCGAGAAGTACAATGGCAAGACCCATCCGTCAGTGTTCCTCAGCATCTACACCATCGTGATGCAAGCTGCCGGAGCTCGCGACAACAAGGTGCTTGCCAATTACTTCCCGTTGGCGCTGAAACCCAACATCATGTCTTTGTTGATACACTTGCTGGCGGATTCCATTTCTTCTTGGTCGGATCTGTGCCATGAGTTCGTTGGTACCTTCACCGGAGGCCACCAAGCTCATGGCCAGGCCAGTGATTTGCATATCATTCCCCAGAAGGAAGGAGAAACCCTGCGCAAGTACATGCAGAGGTTCAACCGGGTGCAATACAACATCCCCGATGTTCATCCCGCCGCCGTGATTAGCGTGTTCCATCAGAACGTGCGCAACCGCAAGATGCGCGAAGAGCTGGCGTTGAACAAGGTCAAGGATGTGGCCGAACTTTATGTTCTGGCCGACAGATGCGCCCGGGCCGAAGGGGGAAGGAAGTACCCCGGCGAGGACACCGGCGCGGAAACCGACTCCACAGACGAAGACGCCGCCGCCCCGACAAAGAAGGGCCGGCGCCGCAACAGGAAACGCAAGGATAAGACCGTGCTTGCCGTCGAGGGATCCGAGGACGCCGGCGCTGGCAAGAAGGCCAAAGCAGACGGCCCCGGCAAGGAAATAGCTGGGTGCGCCGCCTGCCGGGCCTTGGCGGCTGCCGACAAGCCGGGGGGCTCCGACAAACAGTACTGCAAGATCCACCGCACCAAGGGCCACGACCTCCAAAACTGCCGGCAAGTCGAGCTGCTTGCTGAGAAGCGAAAAGCTGAGTATGAGAGGCGGGACAAGGAGAAGGGCCAGGATGGTGCCGAGGGATCCGGCAAGAAGCGTGGCGGCCAAGGAGGTCGCCGCGGCAAGGATAACCAACAAGAGAGGCCCGCTCGGGGCCGCGACAAGAAGCAGGAAGACGATGATCATGACGAAGATGACAAGTCCGGCGAGCATGAGTTCCAGAAGGCTACAGAGGCCATGTGCGTCGATGGTGGGGCCTCGCTGCATACCTCTCACCGCCAGCTCAAGAAGTGGGTGCATGAGATCACAGCAGTGAAGCCATCATTCGACGCTCAGAAGCCACTGATGTGGTCTAGCACGCCTATCATCTTTGACGCCGAGGACCACCCTGATCGCACAACTGCGGTCGGGTGCTTGCCGTTGTTGGTTTCACCAACGATATGCAACCTCAAGGTGAACAAGATGTTAGTCGATGGAGGGGCCAGTCTGAACTTGATGTCGCCTCTTGTGATCAAGAGGCTACAAATTCCTGATGGAGACCTCGAGGACACGGGCACGTTTCAAGGGGTCAATCCGGGAAGGAGTCAGCCGAAGGGGAAGGTCACGCTGCCCGTGACATTTGGAGGCGAGTTGAACTACAGGACGGAGAGGATTGTCTTCGACGTAGCCAAGATCCCCTTGCCCTACAACGGGATCCTCGGCCGCCCGGCACTAGCCAAGTTCATGGCGGCATCCCATTACCCCTACAACACGATGAAGATGCCTGGGCCGATGACCATCATCACCGTCCCCTGCAACAAGAAGGATGCGCTGATCTGCGCCGACCTACTCTACCGGGAAGCAGTTGCAGCAGCTGCCGCCAGGGCACTTGCTCCTGCCGCTAAAGCCCCGGGAGGGAAGAAGAAGCCCGGCAAGACGTCTCGCACCCACTCTGGCAAGCGCACCTCTTCGGAGTGTTGTGCTACCGTCGAGGACATGCCAGAGAGCTCCACCGGCAAGAGCAAGAAATCCAGAGCTGCACCACAAGAGACCAAGAGGGTGTCCGTCAAGGAGGATGGCACGAGAGGCGCTTTCACCATAAGCTCCACCCTTGACAACAAATAGGAAAGCGCGCTCGTCACTTTCCTGCGGGCGAATGTCAATGTGTTTGCATGGCAAGCATCTGACATCCCCGGCATTGCCAGGGAAGTGATTGAGCCCCATCTTGCTGTCTGTCCCCATGCGCGACCCGTAAAGCAGAAGGTCAGGAAGCAAGCTTTGGAATGACAGGAGTTCATCACAGAGGAGATCAGGAAATTGGAAGCGGTAGGTTTGGTGAGAGGAGTGCTCCATCGGACGTGGTTGGCCAATCCGGTGGTGGTGCGCAAGGCGAGTGGGAAGTGGAGGCTGTGTATTGACTACATAGATACCAATAAGGCTTGTCCTAAGGACCCCTTCCCGTTGCCGCGCATCGACCAGATTGTTGACTCCATGGCCGGGTGTGATTTGTTGTCATTCCTCAATGCCTACTCGGGCTACCACCAGATCTTCATGACAAGAAAAGATGAAGAGAAGACAGCATTTATCACCCCATGTGGTACGTATTGCTTTTTACGGATGACTTTCGGGTTGAAGAGTGTTGGCTCGACATTCGCAAGGGCGGTCCAGATTGGTTTTGAGCCCCAGCTACATAGAAATATGGAAGCTTATATGGATGACATAGTGGTCAAAACCAAGGACAAGGCGACCCTTGTACAAGACTTAGAAGAGACGTTTGCCAACCTACGCAAGATCAACCTCAAGCTGAACCCTGAGAAGTGTGTCTTTGGCGTTCCTTCTGGAAAACTTCTCGGGTTCTTTGTGTCGCAGCGTGGGATCGAGGCAAACCCAGACAAGATCAAGGCTATTGAGCAGATTGAGGCACCCAAGCGGATCAAGGATGTGCGCCGGCTCACTGGCTGTTGCCGCCATGAGCAGATTCATCTCCAAGTCCGCTGAGCGTGCCCTTCCCTTTTTCAAAATCTTGAAAAAGGCAGGCCCAATGGAGTGGACCCTAGAGGCCGAGGCAGCGTTGCAGGATCCGAAGAAATACCTTTCCTCTACACCAATACTAGTTGCGCCTAAACCACAAGAGCCATTGCTACTGTATCTGGCGGCAACGAATCAAGTGGTTAGCGCCGTACTAGTGGCGCAGAGGGAGGTCAACGAAGAGGCAGTGGCAACGGCAGGACCGGTGGATGGGAAGGCAGAGATTTCCTCGGCATGGCCTGGTGCCGGCAAGGCAAGGCCCCCGGCAGAATCCGACGCCATCGGGACAAGGCCTGCGCAGCCAAGTGAAGTGGTGTAGAAGAAGAAGATGATGCAGCACCCAGTTTGCTTTGGGAGCTCCCTCTTGCAGGGGGCTAGGTCAAGGTACTCCGGTGTGCAGAAATTGCTCTTCGGCGTCCTTATGGCCTCGAGGAAGCTGCATCATTACTTCCAAGCCCACGAGATCACTGTCGTCACCCGCCTCCGGTTACAACGGATACTGCACAACCCAGACGCAACCGGAAGAATTGTGGAGTGGGCCTTGGAGTTATCAAGCTTTGGGTTGAAGTTTGAAAGTACTTCGACAATCCAGAGCAGAGTCTTGGCGGAGTTCATTGCAGAATGGACCTCAATGCCCGACGAAGAAATCCAGGAGACCGCTCTCCCCAGCAAAGAAGCAAGTCGCGACTGGATCATGTACTTTGATGGGGCTTTCTCGCTGCAAGGCGCCGGTGCCGGTGTGCTGCTTGTCGCACCCACCGGAGAGCACCTCAAGTATGTGATCCAGATGCACTTTCCCAGGGAGATGTCCACAAACAACACTGCTGAGTACGAGGGGCTGCTTGCCGGTCTCAGGATCGCAACAGACCTCGGGGTGAAGAAGCTCATCGTCAGGGGTGATTTGTAGCTTGTCCTCAGACAAGTCAACAAAGATTATCAGAGTCCGTTGATGGAGGCCTACATAGATGGGGTGAGGAAGCTGGAGGAGCACTTCGACGGTATACAAGTGGAGCACGTTCCCCGAGCAGAGAACGACATTGCTGACTACCTGTCAAAGCGTGCTGCATTCAAGCTACCTGTGGAACCAGGTACCTTTTTGCTTCGGTTAACTCAACCATCCGTCGAACCATCAACGGAGCCGAACAAGCGGAGGAAATCAGGCCCCGACAAGTACTTTCCCGCCGAGCCCCCAGGGGGCGCCGAGAAGGATGTTGACGCGGATTCTGAGCCTGCCAAAGAGCAGCTGGCTCCGGCAGGGCACCAAGCCCTGGCCATAGAGACGGCAGCCCCCATGGCAGAAGAGATGCCTTTGGTCCTTGCCGTCAAGCCCTAGGCTCCGGCATGGGCACAGCATACCGTCCGTTTCCTCCAGACAGGGGAACTTCCTGAGGAGCAGGAAGAAGCGGGAAAAGTAGCCCCTCGGTCTGCCTTGTACCAGTTCGTCGGTGATGTCCTGTACAGAAAAAGACCGAACAGTGTGAAATTGAAGTGCATCCCCCGGGAGGAAGGACTGGAGCTATTGGCAGAGATACATGGAGGCGTATGTGGCTCCCACATAGGGTCGAGGGACCTTGCCGGCAAGGCATTCCGGCAAGGCTTCTTCTGGCCCACCGCCCTCCAGGATGTGACGGCGCTAGTAACCAGGTGTGAAGGTGCTAGTTCCATTCGAAGAAGCTTCACTAGCCAGCTCAAGCCTTCAAACAATCCCTCTCTCCTGCCCGTTTTCGGTCTGGGGGCTCGACATATACTGGGCCCTTTCCCTCGTGCTGTCGGCGGCTTTGAGTACTTGTACGTCGCAATCGACAAGTTCACAAAGTGGCCGGAGGTGGAGGCAGTGAGGAAGGTTACCGCACAGTCAGCCATCAAGTTCTTCAAAGGGCTAGTTTGCCATTTTGGTGTACCAAGCAGAATCATCACCGACAATGGCACGCAGTTCACAAGCCACACCTTCATGCAATATATCCTAGACCTCGGCAGCAAGATCTGTTTTGCTTCCCTGGCACACCCGCGGAGAAACGGCCAGGCGGAGAGGGCAAATGCTGAAGTGTTGCGAGACCTGAGAGCGAAGAATTTTGACAGGCTGCACAAGAGCGGAAGGCGCTGGATTGATGAGTTGCCGGCGGTTCTTTGGTTGATCCGGACGACGCCAAATCGAGCCACCGGCCAGACACCCTTTGCCCTAGTATATGGGGCAGAGGAAGTTCTCCCCACGGAACTCATATACGGGTCACCAAGAGTGCTCGCTTATGACGATCTTGAGCAAGAGCAGTTGCGGCAAGATGACGCAACGCTCCTTGAGGAAGATCGTCTTGGGGCGGCTATGAGAGCAGCGTGCTACCAGCAAGCCTTGCGTCGCTCCCATAGCCACAAGGTTCATGCCCAAAGCTTTGAGGAAGGCGACCTTGTTCTTCGGCGCGTTCAGTCGGCCAAGAATTCCAACAAGTTGACACCAAAGTGGGAAGGCCCTTATCGGGTAATACGAGTCACCAGGCCTGACGCAGTCCGCCTAGAGACCGAGGGTGCTGTCCTAGTGAGCAACTCCTAGAAGATCGAGCATCTTCACAAATTTTACCCATAAGGCACGGCTTGCCGGGCCTCCCGGCAAGCCACCTTTTGTACAAGCTTTGCCGGCAAGGCATGCAACCCTCTGTACAAAGCCAGGCACAGACCCTGAGCATAAATAAATGTAGCACTGGCACCCTAAGGTATAGCATGCATGCTAGGTTAAGTCTCTCCCTCGGTTAGGGTTGATAGTGCTTAGCAGCGACTAACCCCTAGCCTAGAGGTCGAGTGTGCATCTTTCTGTTCTCTTTGGTTCACAGGGCATGTGGACACTTCTGCTGAGCCGCCTGGGAAAAAGAGAACGAACTGGCACTTCGGCCCCGGCAGGCCAAGACTGCCGGGGGCTGAAGATACAAGGATCCAACCACAGCAAGCCAAGGTTGCCGGGGGCTGCGGATTCAGATAAGTCTTTTCATCCCCCTGTTATGCATTTCCGTGTAGAACTGGGACATGTGAAACCTCGCTTACGTTCTTAAAACCACCGTGCTCCCCCTTTCCTGTACCCAAGAGCTACCTCCTGGGTCAGAATTTGGTCATAGTCGCGGTGGCAAGGAAATGAACGAGGGGCCTAACTCCACTTCGCTCTGCCTCCGCTAAGAGCGCGAGGATGGTTGACTTAAGTGGTGAGACGACAAGGCCTGTTGTCTGGCAACAATGTTTATCTTGAAAATAACAAGGATTCGTCCTTGGCATGGGCCTCGCTCACGCACAAAGAACCCGGCAAACACCTTTTTTCATTAAAAACATCCCATACAGGTATGGTTCATACGGAATTAAAAACATGAAGAAGGGGATTACAAGTCTTCAAATTGACAAGTGCCCGCAGGCTTACAAACAAAAAAGAGATAAGGTGCCCGTAATCCCTTTCTTGTCCCTCTCCTCAGAAGGTGGAACAAGACAACAGGAGGGCAGAAGGAGCGCCTCGGCGAGGTGCGAGGAGCAGAAGGCACCAAGAGAACATCTTGGTGCCGGGAAAGGAGCTGGAAGACGAGGCAGCGGGCCGGGAATATGTGACGAAGGCGTAGGTGCCCGCGTACTCCGAGTTGATGGCCGCCGCCCGCCTTCTTCGCCTTCTTCGGCCCTCCTACGCCAGCCGGCCAAGGAGGCGATGGGGAACGCGCCGGTGGAGAGCTTGACAAGGAAGGCCCTCGGCAGGGCGCATGGCCGAGGGAGGGGCAGTGCGGTCAGTCGGAGTCGGGGTCGGCGTCCTGCCGCTCGACTCCCTCGTCGTCGCTGTCGCTGTCCTCCTCCTCACTCCCGCTCGAGGAGGAATCTTCATCCACGCAGCACTTTAGCCAATTTCCAAGATCTCCAAAGACCTTGACGGGGAGCAGGCCGCCCTCCATTAACTTGAAATAGAGGACGAGCCCCGCCGTCAGGCTATGGATGCGAGCGAACGTCTTCCATACACAACGGAGGTAGATGACGTGAGGAGCGGGGAATTCGACGTCGACCCGCGTGCCGCCACTCCCGCAGCCCCTCATGTGCAGCCTGAGGGTCTGGGGCGGATCGAGCTCCATCTCTTGAGCGAAAGGGGTGGGGAGGCGGAGACGACGACGCGGTGGCCGGCGCAGCCTGATGAAGAACTCACGGGGCTGGTCCTCGGTGTGGCCCTCCGTCGCAGGAGGCATCGCTGGCGGAGGCACGGCCATCGCGCTGCCTCGTCCCCCTCTCCCCCGACCTCCGCGGCGACCTCGGCCTCGCCCCCTCCCCTTCCTCTCGTAGCCGGCTCCACCGCCACGAGCTCGTGGGGAGGAGAAACGCGCTGTCGAGCGGCGACCCTCGCCCCAACCGTCGAAGGACCTGCGCCCCCTCTTGCCATGACGGGTGGAAGGAAGGAGCGGAAGTGGAAGACGATGGATGCTGGGAGAATGTTGGGGTGACATCCCCCTCCCCCTCATTATAAAGAGGCGGGGTCGAGGCGCGGCCGCCCCACTCGGCCAATCCGGCCATCGGAGGCGCAGGGAATCAGGACCGACCCGCTGCCCCAATCAGTGACGGCCCGGTTTCCCGCCCCCACCGCCTGCCACCTGCATGGAGGTGATGTCTACTACGCAACCTTCTTCTTGTAGACGTTGTTGGTCCTCCAAGTGCAGAGGTTTGTAGGACAGTAGCAAATTTCCCTCAAGTGCATGACCTAAGGTTCATCAATCCGTGGGAGGCGTAGGTTGAAGATGGTCTCTCTCAAACAACCCTGCAACCAAATAACAATGAGTCTCTTGTGTCCCCAACACACCCAATACAATGGTAAATTGTATAGGTGCACTTGTTCGGAGAGGAGATGGTGATACAAGTGCAATATGGATGGTAGATATAGGTATTGGTAATCTGAAAATATAAAAACAGCAAGGTAACTAATGATAAAAGTGAGCACAAACGATATTGCAATGCTAGGAAACAAGGCCTAGGGTTCATACTTTCACTAGTGCAAGTTCTCTCAACAATAATAACATAATTGGATCGTATAACTATCCCTCAACATGCAACAAAGAGTCACTCCAAAGTCACTAATAGCGAAGAACAAACGAAGAGATTATGGTAGGGTACGAAACCACCTCAAAGTTATTCTTTCTGACCAATCTATTCAAGAGTTCATACTAGAATAACACCTTACGACACAAATCAACCAAAACCCTAATGTCACCTAGATACTCCAATGTCACGTCAAGTATCCGTGGGTAGGATTATACGATATGCATCACACAATCTCAGATTCATCTATTCAACCAACACAAAGAACTTCAAAGAGTGCCCCAAAGTTTCTACCGGAGAGTCAAGACGAAAACGTGTGCCAACCCCTATGCATAGGTTCATGGGCGGAACCCGCAAGTTGATCACCAAAACATACATCAAGTGGATCAATAGAATAACCCATTGTCACCACGGGTATCCCACGCAAGACATACATCAAGTGTTCTCAAATCCTTAAAGACTCAATCTGATAAGATAACTTCAAAGGGAAAACTCAATCCATTACAAGAGAGTAGAGGGGGAGAAACATCATAAGATCCAACTATAATAGCAAAGCTCACGATACATCAAGATCGTATCACCTCAAGAACACGAGAGAGAGAGAGAGAGAGAGAGAGAGAGATCAAACACATAGCTACTGGTACATACCCTCAGCCCCGAGGGTGAACTACTCCCTCCTTGTTATGGAGAGCACCAGGATGATGAAGATGGCCACCGGTGAGGGTTCCCCCCTCCGGCAGGGTGCCGGAACAGAGTCCCGATTGGTTTTTGGTGGCTACAGAGGCTTGCGGCGGTGGAACTCCCTATCTATTATGTTCCCCGATGGTTTTAGGGTATAGGGACATATATAGGCGAAAGAAGTCGGTCAGGGGAGCCATGAGGGGCCCATGAGGGTGGAGGGCGTGCCCAGGGGGGTGGGCGCGCCCCCTTGCCTCGTGCCTTCCTTGTGGCTTCCCTTACATACACTCCAAGTCTTCTGGATTGCTTCCGTTCCAAAAATAATTCTCCCGAAGGTTTCGTTCCGTTTGGACTCCGTTTGATATTCCTTTTCTGTGAAACACTGAAACAAGGAGAAAAACAGAAACTGGCACTGGGCTCTGGGTTAATAAGTTAGTCCCAAAAATAATATAAAACTATTTAATAAATCCCATAAACATCCAAAACAGAATATATAATAGCATGGAATAATCAAAAATTATAGATACATTGGAGACGTATCAGCATCCCCAAGCTTAATTCCTGCTCGTCCTCGAGTAGGTAAATGATAAAAACAGAATTTTTGATGTGGAATTCTACCTAACATATTTATCAATAATATCTTCTTTATTGTGGCAAGAATATTCAGATCCATAAGATTCAAGATAAAAGATTAATATTGACATGAAAATAATAATACTTCAAGCATACTAACAAAGCAATCATGTCTTCTCAAAATAACATGGCCAAAGAAAGCTATCCCTACAAAATCATATAGTCTGGCTATGCTCTATCTTCATCACACAAAATATTTAAATCATGCACAACCCCGATGACAAGCCAAGCAATTGTTTCAAACTCTTGATGTTCTCAAACTTTTTCAATCTTCACGCAATACATGAGCGTGAGCCATGGACATAGCACTATAGGTGGAATAGAATGGTGGTTGTGGAGAAGACAAAAAGGAGAAGATAGTCGCACATCAACTAGGCGTATCAACGGGATATGGAGATGCCCATCAATAGATATCAATGAGAGTGAGTAGGGATTGCCATGCAACGGGTGAACTAGAGCTATAAGTGTATGAAAGCTCAAAAAGAAACTAAGTGGGTGTGCAGCCAACTCACTTGCTCACGAAGACCTAGGGCATTTTGAGGAAGCCCATCATTGGAATATCAAGCCAAGTTCTATAATGAAAGATTCCCACTAGTATATGAAAGTGACAACATAGGAGACTCTCTATCATGAAGATTATGGTGCTACTTTGAAGCACAAGTGTGGTAAAAGGATAGTAGCATTGTCCCTTCTCTCTTTTTCTCTCATTTTTCTTATTTTTTTATTTGGCCTTTTCTCTTTTTTTATGTCCCCTTTTTTTAGTCCGGAGTCTCATCCTGACTTGTGGGGGAATCATAGTCTCCAACATCCTTTCCTCACTGGGACAATGCTCTAATAATGATGATCGTCACACTTTTATTTACTTACAACTCAAGAATTACAACTCGATTCTTAGAACAAAATATGACTCTATATGAATGCCTCCGGCAGTGTACCAGGATGTGCAATGACTCATGAGTGACATGTATGAAACAATTATGAACGGTGGCTTTGCCACAAATACAATGTCAACTACATGATCATGCAAAGCAATATGACAATGATGGAGCGTGTCATAATAAACGGAACGGTGGAAAGGTGCATGGCAATATATCTCGGAATGGCTATGGAAATGCCATGATAGGTAGGTATGGTGGCTGTTTTGAGGAAGGTAAATGATAGGTGTATGATACCGGCGAAAGGTGCGCGGTATTAGAGAGGCTAGCAATGGTGGAAGGGTGAGAGTCCGTATAATCCATGGACTCAACCTTAGTCATAAAGAACTCACATACTTATTGCAAAAATCTATTAGTTATCGAAACAAAGTACTACGTGCATGCTCCTAGGGGGATAGACTGGTAGGAAAAGACCATCGCTCGTCCTCGACCGCCACTCCTAAGGAAGACAATCAATAAATAAATCATGCTCCGACTTCATCACATAACGGTTCACCATACGTGCATGCTACGGGAATCACAAACTTTAATACAAGTATCTCTCAAATTCACAACTACTCAACTAGCATGAATATAATATCACCATCTTCATATCTCAAAACAATCATAAGGAATCAAACTTCTCATAGTATTCAATGCACTTTATATGAAAGTTTTTATTATATCCCTCTTGGATGCCCATCATATTAGGACTAAATTCATAACCAAAGCAAATTACCATGCTGTTTAAGACTCTCAAAATAATATAAGTGAATCATGATAGTTCATCTATTTCTTCAAAATAAATCCACCGCCATGCTCTAAAAGATATAAGTGAAGCACTAGAGCAAACAACAAACTACTCCGAAAGATATAAGTGAAGATCAATGAGTAGTCGAATAATTATGCAACTACGTGAAGACTCTCTAAAATTTAATAATTTCAGATCTTGGTGTTTTATTCAAAAAGCAAGCAAAACAACAGAAAATAAAATGACGCTCCAAGCAAAACACATATCATGTGGTGAATAAAAATATAGCTCCAAGTAAAGTTACTGATGAACGAAGACGAAAGAGGGGATGCCATCCGGGGCATCCTCAAGCTTAGGCTCTTGGTTGTCCTTGAATATTACCTTGGGGTGCCTTGGGCATCCCCAAGCTTAGGCTCTTTCCACTCCTTATTCCATAGTCCATCGAATCTTTACCCAAAACTTGAAAACTTCACAACACAAAACTTAACAGAAAATCTCGTGAGCTCCGTTAGTGAAAGAAAACAAAACACCACTTCAAGGTACTATAATGAACTCATTCTTTATTTTTATTGGTGTTAAATCTACTGTATTCCAACTTCTCTATGGTTTATAAACTATTTTACTAGCCATAGATTCATTAAAATAAGCAAACAACACACGGAAAACAGAATCTGTCAAAAACAGAACAGTCTGTAGTAATCTATAACTAACGCAAACTTCTGGAACTCAAATAATTCTACCAAAATAGGAAGACCTAGATAATTTGTTTATTGATCTGCTTCAATTGGAATCAGTATTTTATCACGTTCTGGTGATTTTTAACAATTGTTTTCGTGAACAGAAAGTTTCTGAAATTTTCAGCAAGATGAAATAACTATCATCCAAAAAGATCCTATAGGTCTTACTTGGCACAAACATTAATTAAAACATAAAACCACATGTTAACAGAAGCTAGATGGGTTATTTATTACTAAACAGAACAAAAAAGCAAAAGACTAAAATAAAATTGGGTTGCCTCCCAACAAGCGCTAACGTTTAACGCCCCTAGCTAGGCATGATGATTTCAATGATGCTCACATAACTTTAAAACTTTAAGCACATAGAGAGGAAACTTGATATTATTGCAGTTCCTACAAGCATATGTTCCTCCCTCATAATAATTTTCAGTAGCATCATGAATGAATTCAACAATATAACTATCACATAAAGCATTCTTTGCATGACCTACAAACATAGAAAATTTATTACTCTCCACATAAGCAAAATTCTTCTCATTCGGAACAGTGGGAGCAAACTCAACAAGATAACTATCATGTGAAGCATAATCCAATTGAAAATTAAAATCATGATGACAAGTTTCAAGGTAATCTTTATTCTTTAGAGCATAGGTGTCATCACAATAATCATCATAAATAGGAGGCATGCTTTCATCATAATAAATTTTCTCATCAAAACTTGGGGGACTAAACATATCATCTTCATCAAACATAGCATCCCCAAGTTTGTGGCTTTGCATATCATTAGCATCATGGGTATTCAAAGAATTCATACTAACAACATTGCAATCATGCTCATCATTCACATATTTTATGCCAAGCATTCTATGTAATTCTTCTTCTAGTAGTTGAGCACAATTTTCCTTCCCATCATTTTCACGAAAGATATTAAAAAGATGAAGCATATGAGGCACCCTTAATTCCATTTTTTTGTAGTTTCCTTTTATAAACTAAACTAGTGATAAAACAAGAAACTAAAAGATTTGATTGCAAGATCTAAAGATATACCTTCAAGCACTCACCTCCCCGGCAACGGCGCCAGAAAAGAGCTTGATGTCTACTACGCAACCTTCTTCTTGTACACGTTGTTGGGCCTCCAAGTGCAGAGGTTTGTAGGACAGTAGCAAATTTCCCTCAAGAGGATGACCTAAGGTTTATCAATCCGTGGGAGCCATAGGTTGAAGATGGTCTCTCTCAAACAACCCTACAACCAAATAACAAAGTGTCTCTTGTGTCCCCAACACACCCAATACAATGGTAAATTGTATAGGTGCACTAGTTCGGCGAAGAGATGGTGATACAAGTGCAATATGGATGGTAGATATAGGTATTTGTAATCTGAAAATATAAAAACAACAAGGTAACTAATGATAAAAGTGAGCACAAACGATATTGCAATGCTAGGAAACAAGGCCTAGGGTTCATAATTTCACTAGTGCAAGTTCTTGGATCATATAACTATCCCTCAACATTCAACAAAGAGTCACTCCAAAGTCACTAATAGCAAAGAACAAACGAAGAGATTATGGTAGGGTACGAAACCACCTCAAAGTTATTTTTTTGATCAATCTATTCAAGAGTTCGTACTAGAATAACACCTTAAGACACAATTCAACCAAAACCCTAATGTCACCTAGATACTCCAATGTCACCTCATGTATCCGTGGGTATGATTATACGATATGCATCACACAATCTCAGATTCATCTATTCAACCAACATAAAGAACTTCAAAGAGTTCCCCAAAGTTTGTACCGGAGAGTCAAGATGAAAACGTGTGCCAACCCCTATGCATAGGTTCATGGGCGGAACCCGCAAGTTGATCACCAAAACATACATCAAGTGGATCAATAGAATACCCCATTGTCACCACGGGTATCCCACGCAAGACATACATCAAGTGTTCTCAAATCCTTCAAGACTCAATCCGATAAGATAACTTCAAAGGGAAAACTCAATCCATTACAAGAGAGTAGAGGGGGAGAAACATCATAAGATCCAACTATAATAGCAAAGCTCGCGATACATCAAGATCGTATCACCTCAAGAACACGAGAGAGAGAGAGATCAAACACATAGCTACTGGTACATACCCTCAGCCCTGAGGGTGAACTACTCCCTCCTCGTTATGGAGAGCGTCGGGATGATGAAGATGGCCACCGGTGAGGGTTCCCCCCTCCGGCAGGGCCCCGATTGGTTTTTGGTGGCTACAGAGGCTCGCGGCGGCGGAACTCCCGATCTATTTTGTTCCCCGATGGTTTTAGGGTATATGGACATATATAGGCGAAAGAAGTCGGTCAGGGGAGCCATGAGGGGCCCATGAGGGTGGAGGGCGCGCCCATGGGGGTGGGCGCGCCCCCTGCCTCGTGCCTTCCTCGTTGCTTCCCTTACGTACACTCCAAGTCTTCTGGATTGCTTCCGTTCCAAAAATAACTCTCCCGAAGGTTTCATTCCGTTTGGACTCCGTTTGATATTCCTTTTCTGCGAAACACTGAAACAAGGAGAAAAACAGAAACTGGCACTGGGCTCTGGGTTAATAAGTTAGTCCCAAAAATAATATAAAAGTGTTTAATAAAGCCCATAAACATCCAAAACAGAATATATAATAGCATGGAACAATCAAAAATTATAGATACGTTGGAGACGTATCAGGAGGACACGTGGCGAGTGAACAGAATCGAGGGGACGGGTGAGGCGACCGTTCCCCGCCCCGTGATCATGGGGCGTGGGCGCCTTGAAAACTGCGACTCGGGCCCACCCAGTAAATGAGCCGCGCCTCCACGCCTCCCTCTTTTTATGGGGAAGGCGCGAGCCGCCTCTTTACCACCATGTGACACATGCGTGCGGGAATCGCCCCACGCATGACCCCCACGTCACGCACGACCCACCACGTCGCGCGTTCAGCGTGGGTCGTGGGGAAGCGCAGCGGACGAAACAGTTACTGCGGTAAAAATCTGCCACACCTGCCCGCGCACCATTTTGGGCCTGGCCCAACAACGTGTTGCACTTATGTGTGGCCAAGGCCCAGGGGCTCCTGTCGGTGTACAAAAGTAGGGGCACTCCTTTGTACCCCTTTACTTGTGCACGGGCAGTCGGAGCCGCGCGCCGCGGCCACACTAAGCAGGGTAGAGGAGGGAAGCCAGAGAGAAGCCAAAGGCACAAGACGGTCGAGGCAACGCCAAGACCAAGAACCCAAAGAGCAGAAGGGCGAAGCAGGTTCCCCCAGCAAGACCCTTGCCGGGGCAGCTCGCCCAACACCAGCGGAGTGAGCCACCCTTGACCCCAAGAGTTCCAAACGCCGCCGACGACTACGTTGGAACCAAGGCTCGGGAGGCACCTCTGTGGTGGCATGCAGATCTTTGTCAAGATCATAAACATCTGAGATCAGATGAGGACCAGAAGACGGTGATCCTCGGCGGGATCCTAGCCGAGGAGATCCACAAGGCCCCCGGCAAGCGCCTTGCCGGGGACGACTGCAGCGTTACGGCAAGACCCTTGCCGGGCCCCCGGCAAGGCCCTTGTCGAGGGCGTCAGCGGGGCCACTGCCAGGCCCGCACCAGCCAAAACTCCGCCGCCGTCCCCAAGAAGCTGCTAGCTCAACCAGCTGGGCAGGCACCTGCGTGGCGACGGGCGGCCTCTACGCCATCTCAGCAAGCACCTGCGTGGTGGCATGTAGATCTTCGTGAAGACCCTACCACCGCGCCACCTCAGCTGCCTGCCTGCCTACATGGAGCCGCATGCATCGCTGCCCTGGGCGCGTGTCGAGGCAAGGCGAGGCGGCGACGGACGGGACGGGCCTCGTTCCCGTCCCCGATAAAGCTAAGGGACACCTAAGCGATGCATTAAATGCGTCTTGTCCTGTAATACGGGCGATAAGCTCGCAGCACTGTAGACCTTTCCACCTCCTGTGTGCCACTGTGGCGACCCCTTTTGCCTATAAAAGATGGCCCGAGGCGACCAGGAGAGGGATTCAGCTCTTTTGGGCAAGTTGCACCCCATAGCTAGCTCAGGAACACAAGAACACTGAATACATCCACCAAAGCAGAACTAGGGTATTACGCACCTTTGTGGCCTGAACCTGGGTAAACGATCTGTGTGCTTCCTGTTAGACCTACTCTTCACACAACCCCGCGCCTCGCCAAACGTAGTAGGGATTCTTGTGATCCCATAGGTGTCGCTTCCACCGACAATATATCAAGTGAATCAATACGATACCCCATTGTCACCACGAGTATTCAATTGCAAGACATATATCAAGTGTTCTCAAATACATAAAAGTATTCCATCCGATAACAACAAAATCTCAAAGGGAAAAACTCAATTCATCACAACAAGATAGAGAGGGGAAAACACCATATGATCCGGCGATATTAACAAAGCCCACGATACATCAAGATCGTGACATCTCAAGAACACGAGAGAGAGAGAGAGAGATTAAACACATAGCTACTAGTACAAACCCTCAGCCCCGAGGGTGGACTACTCCCTCCTTATCGTGGTGGCCGCTGGGTGATGAAGATGGCCACCGGAGATGATTCCCCCCTCCGGCAGGGTGCCAGAACGGGGTCTAGATTGGTTTTCGGTGGCTACAGAGGCCTGCGGTCGCGGAACTTCTGATCTAGGTTAACCCCGAGGGTTTCTGGAATTTTTGGGAATTTATAGGGTAAACAGGGTGTCTGGGAGGCCACCGAGGTGGGCACAACACACCTGGGAGCGCCTCGTACCCCAGGCGCGCCCTGCTGGGTTGTTCCCCCCTCAGGGCACCCCCCAGGTGCTCCTCTGGCCCATCCTGGGTGTTTTGGTCCATAAAACATCTCCAAAAAGTTTCGCGGTGCTTGGACTCCGTTTGATATTTATTTCCTGCGATGTAAAAAACAAGCAAAAAACAGCAACTGGAACTGGGACTAGTTCAATAGGTTAGTCCCAAAAAATGATATAAAGTTGCTATAAAATAATTGTAAAACACCCAAGAATGATAATATAACAGCATGAATACTTCATAAATTATAGATACGTTGGAGACGTATCAGCATCCCCAAGCTTAATTCCTACTCGTCCTCGAGTAGGTAAATGATAAAAGAAATAATTTATGAAGTGTGAATGCTAGCAAAGTGCCTAAGTTTGATCAATGATAATTTCAATCACTTTTCCTAGAATCATGACAACAACTCTTTCTTATGAAATTTCTCATGTTTAAAGTAGGAATCAATTCACATGTTAAGGTTCAAACAATGAATTCTCTTGAAACTCAACAATGTTCTTAGTCACCAAGCAATTGCAATTCAACTTATTCAACAAAGTTTAAGTAAGAGCTCCACATAATCAACCATCATATAGTCTTCTATGATTGCTAACTGGTACCTCTTGAGCATGCGTTGGTTTTCCCTTGAAGAGGAAAGGGCGATGCAGCAAAGTAGCGTAAGTATTTCCCTCAGTTTTCGAGCACCAAGGTATCAATCCAGTAGGAGACAACGCGCAAGTCACCTAGTACCTGCACAAACAATCAAGAACCTTGCAACCAACGCGATAAAGGGGTTGTAAATCCCTTCACGGCCACTCGCAAAAGTGAGATCTAATAAAGATAGTAAATTTAATATTTTTGGTATTTTTGTTGTATAGATTGGAAATTAAAGATTGCAAAATAGTGAAAGAGATGCGATATAAATAAAGGAGATGCAATATAATCAGAAAGAGACCCTGGGGCCATAGGTTTCACTACTGGCTTCTCTCAAGAGAGCATGTATTACCGGTGAACAAATTACTGCTGAGCAATTGATAGAAAAATGCATAATTATGAAGACATCTAAGGCAATGATTATGAATATAGGCATCACGTCCGTGTCAAGTAGACCAAAACGATTCTGCATCAACTACTATTACTCCACACATCGACCCCTATCCAGCATGCATCTAGAGTATTAAGTTCATAAGAACAGAGTAACGCATTAGGCAAGATGACATGATGTAGAGGGATAAACTCAAACAATATGATATAAACCCCATCTTTTTATCCTTGATGGAAACAATACAATACGTGCCTTGCTGCCCCTACTATCACTGGGAAAGGACACCACAAGATTGAACCCAAAGCTAAGCACTTCTCCCATTGCATGAAAGATCAATCCAGTAGGCCAAACTAAACCGATAATTCGAAGAGACTTGCAAAGATATCAAATCATGCATATAAGAATTCAGAGAAGAACCAAATAATATTCATAGATAATCAAGATCATAAATCCACAATTCATCGGATCTCGGCAAACACACCGCAAAAGAGTAATACATTGAATAGATCTCCAAGAGCATCGAGGACAACTTTGTATTGAGGATCAAAGAGAGAGAATAAGCCATCTAGCTAATAACTATGGACCCGAAGGGTCTGTGGTGAACTACTCACGCTTCATCGAAGAGGCTATGGTGTTGATGTAGAAGCCCTCCATGATTGATTCCCCCTCCGGCAGATTGCCGAAAAAGGCCCCGAGATGGGATCTCATGGGTACAGAAGGTTGCGGCGGTGGAAAAGTGGTTTCGTGGCTCCCCCTGATGATTTTAGGGTATAAGAGTATATATAGGCGAAGGAAGTACGTCGGTGGAGCTACAAGGGGCCTACGAGGATGGGTGTGACGCCCCTATTTGACCGTACACCAATCATGCACGCAATGTGTACGATCAAGATCAGGGACCCACGGGACGATATCACAACACAACTCTAGACATAAATAAAATAATACAAGCTTCATATTACAAGCCAGGGGCCTCGAGGGCTCGAGTACAAGCTCGATACACAAGAGTCAGCAGAAGCAACAATATCTGAGTACAGACATAAAGTTAGACAAAACTGCCTTAAGAAGGCTATCACAAAAGCAACAACGATCGAAGAGGCAAGGCCTCCTGCCTGGGACCTCCTAACTACTCCTGGTCGTCGGCGGTCTCCACATAGAAGTATGCTCCACCGGGGTAGTAGTAGACGTCGGCGATGGCATATGGCGCCTGTGCTCCACCAACTGGTTGCAACAACCGGAAAGAAGGAAGGGGGAAAAGCGGGTAGCAAAGCAACCATGAGTACTCATCCAAAGTACTCGCAAGCATGAGATCTATACTAAGTATGCATTGGTATCAAATGGAAGGGTTGTATCTGTGGACTGAACTGCAGAATGCCAGAATAGAGGGGAAGGCCTAGCCTATCGAAGACTAGCATCTTCAAGCAGCTCCAAGCATCCTGCAACATCTAGAAGAGTAAATAATAGAAGTTTATATTTAACAAGCATGTTGTAGTATCAACGCCCAGAGATCCTTCCTCGACTCCCTGCGAGGAAGCAATCCCGGGGCCACATACCCATCACATATAAAGTATCCATTTCTAGTTGTATAAGACCAGGATACAAATCTGAACGTCCATTACCGAGGACACGGTATTTGAATATATATCTTCCCTGCAGAGGTGCACCACGTTACCCAACACGCTCGTTCACTCTAGCCGGACACACCTTTTTGGGGTCAATGCCCGGCCTCGGAAGATCAACACGTCGCAGCCCTACCTAGGCTCAGCAGACAGGTGTTGGGGAACGTAGTAATTTCAAAAAAATTCCTACGCACACGCAAGATCATGGTGATGCATAGCAACGAGAGGGGAGAGTGTTGTCCACTTACCCTCGTAGTCTGACAGCGGAAGTGTTATCACAACGCGGTTGATATAGTCGTACGTCTTCACGATCCGACCGATCAAGTACCGAACGCAAGGCACCTCCGAGTTCTACACACGTTCAGCTCGATGACGTCCCTCGAACTCCGATCCAGCCGAGTGTTGAGGGAGAGTTTCGTCAGCACGACAGCGTGGTGACGATGATGATGTTCCACCGACGCAGGGCTTCGCCTAAGCTCCGCAACGGTATTACCGAGGTGTAATATGGTGGAGGGGGGCACCGCACACGGCTAAAATATCGTATATCAAGTGTCGTGTCCATGGGGTGCCCCCCTGCCCCCGTATATAAAGGAGCAAGGGGGTGGCCGCCGGCCTAGGGAGGAGAGGCGCGCCAGAAGGGGGAGTCCTACTCCCACCGGGAGTAGGACTCCTCCTTTCCTTGTTGGAATAGGAGAAGGGAAGGGAGAAGGAGAAAGAAGGAAGGGGGCGCCCCCCTTCCCTAGTCCAATTCGGACCAGATCATGGGGTGCGGCCACCTTTTGAGGCCTTTCTCTCCTTTCCCGTATGGCCCATTAAGGCCCAATACGAATTCCCGTAACTCTCCGGTACTCCGAAAAATACCCGAATCACTCGGAACCTTTCCGAAGTCCGAATATAGTCGTCCAATATATCGATCTTTACGTCTCAGCCATTTCGAGACTCCTCGTCATGTCCCCGATCTCATCCGGGACTCCGAACTCCTTCGGTACATCAACATATATAAACTCATAATAAAACTGTCATCGTAACGTTAAGCATGCGGACCCTACGGTTTCGAGAACTATGTAGACATGACCGAGACACCTCTCCAGTCAATAACCAATAGTGGAACCTGGATGCTCATATTGGTTCCCACATATTCTACGAAGATCTTTATCGGTCAGACCACATAACAACATACGTTGTTCCCTTTGTCATCGGTATGTTACTTGCCCGAGATTGGATCGTCGGTATCTCGATACCTAGTTCAATCTCGTTACTGGAAAGTCGCTTTACTCGTTCCGTAATACATCATCCCGCAACTAACTCATTAGTCACAATGCTTGCAAGGCTTATAGTGATGTGCATTACCGAGTGGGCCAAGAGATACCTCTCCGACAATCGGAGTGACAAATCCTAATCTCGAAATACGCCAACCCAACAAGTACCTTTGAAGACACCTGTAGAGCACCTTTATAATCACCCATTTACGTTGTGACGTTTGGTAGCACACAAAGTGTTCCTCCGGTAAACGGGAGTTGCATAATCTAATAGTCATAGGAACATGTATAAGTCATGAAGAAAGCAATAGCAACATACTAAACGATCGGGTGCTAAGCTAACGGAATGGGTCAAGTCAATCATGTCATTATCCTAATGAGGTGATCCCGTTAATCAAATGACAACTCATGTCTATGGCTAGGAAACATAACCATCTTTGATTAACGAGCTAGTCAACTAGAGGCATACTAGTGACACTCTATTTGTCTATGTATTCACACATGTATTATGTTTCCGGTTAATACAATTCTAGCATGAATAATAAACATTTATCATGATATAAGGAAATAAATAATACTTTATTATTGCCTCTAGGGCATATTTCCTTCAGTCTCCCACTTGCACTGGAGTCAATAATCTAGTTCACATCGCCATGTGATTTAACATCAATAATTCACATCACCATGTGATTAACACCCATAGTTCACATCTCTATGTGACCAACACTCAAAGGGTTTACCAGAGTCAATAATCTAGTTCACATCGCTATGTGATTAACACCCAAAGAGTACTAAGGTGTGATCATGTTTTGATTGTGAGATAATTTTAGTCAACGGGTCTGTCACATTCAGATCCGTAAGTATTTTGCAAATTTCTATGTCTACAATGCTCTGCACGGAGCTACTCTAGCTAATTGCTCCCACTTTCAATATGTATCTAGACCGAGACTTAGAGTCATCTAGATTTAGTGTCAAAACTTGCATCGACGTAACCCTTTACGACGAACCTTTTGTCACTTCCATAATCGAGAAACATATCCTTATTCCACTAAGGATAATTTTGACCGCTGTCCAGTGATCTACTCCTAGATCACTATTGTACTCCTTGCCAAAATCAGTGTAGGGTATACAATAGATCTGGTACACAGCATGGCATACTTTATATAACCTATGGCCAAGGCATAGGGAATGACTTTCATTCTCTTTCTATCTTTTGCCGTGCTCGGGCTTTGAGTCTTTACTCAATTTCACACCTTGTAACACAGGCAAGAACTCTTTCTTTGACTGTTCTATTTTGAACTACTTCAAAATCTTGTTAAGGTATGTACTCATTGAAAAACTTATCACGCGTCTTCATCTATCTCTATAGATCTTGATGCTCAATATGTAAGCAGCTTCACCGAGGTCTATCTTTGAAAAACTCCTTTCAAACACTCCTTTATGCTTTGCAGAATAATTCTACATTATTTCCGATCAACAATATGTCATTCACATATACTTATCAGAAATGTTGTACTGCTCCCACTCACTTTCTTGTAAATACAGGCTTCACCGCAAGTCTGTATAAAACTATATCCTTTGATCAACTTATCAAAGCGTATATTCCAACTCCGAGATGCTTGCACCAGTCCATAGATGGATCGCTGGAGTTTGCATATTTTGTTAGCACCTTTAGGATTGACAAAACATTTTGGTTGCATCATATGCAACTCTTCTTTAATAAATCCATTAAGGAATGCAGTTTTGTTTATCCATTGCCATATTTCATAAAATGCGGCAATTGCGAACATGATTCGGACAGACTTAAGCATAGATACGAGTGAGAAACTCTCATCGCAGTCAACACTTTGAACTTGTCGAAAACCTTTTTGCGAGAATTCTATCTTTGTAGATAGTAACACTACTATCAGCGTCCGTCTTCCTCTTGAAGATCCATTTATTCTCAATTGCTTGCCGATCATCGGGCAAGTCAACCGAAGTCCACACTTTGTTCTCATACATGGATCTCATCTCAGATTTCATGGCCTCAAGCCATTTTGCGGAATCTGGGCTCATCATCGCTTCTTCATAGTTCGTAGGTTCATCATGGTCTAGTAACATAACCTCTAGAACAGGATTACCGTACCACTCTGGTGCGGATCTTACTCTGGTTTACCTACGAGGTTTGGTAGTAACTTGATCTGAAGTTACATGATCATCATCATTAACTTCCTCACTAATTGGTGTAGGAGTCACAGGAACATATTTCTGTGATGAACTACTTTCCAATAAGGGAGCAGGTACAGTTACCTCATCAAGTTCTACTTTCCTCCCGCTCACTTCTTTCGAGAGAAACTCCTTCTCTAGAAAGGATCCATACTAAGCAACGAATGTCTTGCCTTCGGATCTGTGATAGAAGGTGTACCCAACTGTCTCCTTTGGGTATCCTATGAAGACACATTTCTTCGATTTGGGTTTGAACTTATCAGGATGAAACTTTTTCACATAAGCATCGCAACCCCAAACTTTAAGAAACGACAACTTTGGTTTCTTGCCAAACCACAGTTCATAAGGCGTCGTCTCATCGGATTTTGATGCTGCCCTATTTAACGTGAATGTAGCTGTCTCCAATGCATAACCCCAAAACGATAGTGGTAAATTGGTAAGAGACATCATAGATTGCACTATATCCAATAAAGTACGTTTATGACGTTCGGACACACCATTATGCTATGGTGTTCCAGGTGGCGTGAGTAGTGAAACTATTTCACATTGTTTTAACTGAAGGCCAAACTCGTAACTAAAATACTCTTCTCCACGATCAAATTGTAGAAACTTTATTTTCTTGTTACGATGATTTTTGCTTCAGTCTGAAATTATATGAACTTTTCAAATGTTTCAGACTTCTGTTTCATTAAGTAGATATACCCATATCTGCTCAAATCATCTGTGAAGGTCAGAAATGAATGATACCCGCTACGAGCCTCAACACTCATCGGATCGCATACATCAGTATGTATGATTTACAACAAATCTGTTGCTCTCTCCATATTTCCGGAGAACGGCGTTTTAGTCATCTTGCCCATGAGGCATGGTTCGCAAGCATCAAGTGATTCATAATCAATTGATTCCAAAATCCCATCAGTATGGAGTTTCTTCACGCGCTTTACACCAATATGACCTAAACGGCAGTGCCACAAATAAGTTGCACTATCATTATTAACTTTGCATCTTTTGGCTTCAATATTATGAATATGTGCATCACTACGATCGAGATTCAACAAACCAATTTCGTTGGTGTGTATGACCATAGAAGTTTTTTTTATTCATGTAAACAGAACAACAATTGTTCTCTAACTTAAATGAATAACCGTATTGCAATAAACATGATCAAATCATATTCATGCTCAACGCAAACACCAAATAACACTTATTTAGTTTCAACACTAATCCCGAAAGTACAGAGAGTGTGCGATGATGATCATATCAATCTTGGAACTACTTCCAACAAACATCGTCACCTCGCCTTTTACTAGTCTCTGTTTATTCTGCAACTCCCGTTTCGAGTTACTACTCTTAGCAACTGAACCAGTATCAAATACCGAGGGGTTGCTATAAAGACTAGAAAAGTACACATCAATAACATGTATATCCGATATACCCTTTTTCACTTTGCCATCCTTCTTATCCACCAAATAGTTGGGGTAGTTCCGCTTCCAGTTGACCAGTCCCTTTGCAGTAGGAGCACTTAGTCTCAGGCTTAGGTACAGACTTGGGCTTCTTCACTTGAGTACCAACTTGCTTGCCGTTCTTTTGAAGTTCCCCTTCTATCGCTTTACCCTTTTCTTGAAACTAGTGGTCTTGTTAACCATCAACACTTGATGCTCTTTCTTGATTTCTACCTTCGTCGATTTCAGCATCGCTAAGAGCTCGGGAATTACTTTCGTCATCCCTTACATACAATAGTTCATCACGAAGTTCTACTAACTTGGTGATGGTGACTAGAGAATTCTGTCGATCACTATTTTATCTGGAAGATTAACTCCCACTTGATTCAAGCGATTGTAGTACCCAGAAAATCTAAGCACATGCTCACTAGTTGAGCGATTCTCCTCCATCTTTTAGCTATATAACTTGTTGGAGACTTCATATCTCTCAACTCGGGTATTTGCTTGAAATATTAACTTCAACTCCTGGAACATCTCATATGGTCCATGACGTTCAAAACGTCTTTGAAGTCCCGATTCTAAGCCGTTAAGCATGGTGCACTAAACTATCAAGTAGTCATCATATTGAGCTAGCCAAACGTTCATAACGTCTGCATCTGCTCCTGCAATAGGTCTGTCACCTAGCGGTGCATCAAGGACATAATTTTTCTATGCAGCAATGAGGATAATCCTCAAATCACGGATCCAATCCGCATCTTTGCTACTAACATCTTTCAACATAATTTTTCTCTAGGAACATATCAAAAATAAACACAGGGAAGCAACAACGCGAGCTATTGATCTACAACATAATTTGCAAAAAACTATCAGGACTAAGTTCATGATAAATTTAAGTTCAATTAATCATATTACTTAAGAACTCCCACTTAGATAGACATCCCTCTAATCATCTAAGTGATTACGTGATCCAAAACAACTAAACCATGTCCGATTAACACGTGAGATGGAGTAGTTTCAATGGTGAACATCACTATGTTGATCATATCTACTATATGATTCACGCTCGACCTTTCGGTCTTTGTGTTCCGAGGCCATATCTGTTATATGCTAGGCTCGTCAAGTTTGACCTGAGTATTCCGCGTGTGCAACTGTTTTGCACCCATTGTATTTGAACGTAGAGCCTATCACACCCGATTAACACGTGGTGTCTCAGCACGAAGAACTTTCGCAACGGTGCATACTCAGGGAGAACACTTTATCTTGAAATTTTAGTGAGAGATCATCTTACAATGCTACCGTCAATCAAAGCAAGATAAGATGCATAAAGGATTAACATCACATGCAATCAATATAAGTGATATGATATGGCCATCATTATCTTGTGCTTGTGATCTCCATCTCCGAAGCACCGTGCTTGTGATCTCCATCTCCGAAGCACCGTGCTTGTGATCTCCATCTCCGAAGCACCGTCATGATCACCATCGTCACCGGCGCGACACCTTGGTCTCCATCGTAGTATTGTTGTCGTCTCGCCAACTTATGCTTTTACGACTATCGCTACCGCTTAGTGATAAAGTAAAACTATTACATGGCGATTGCATTTCATACAATAAAGCGACAACCATATGGCTCCTGCCAGTTGCCGATAACTCGGTTACAAAACATGATCATCTCATACAACAAATTATATCACATCATGTCTTGACCATATCACATCACAACATGCCCTGCAAAAACAAGTTAGACGTCCTCTATATTGTTGTTGCAAGTTTTACGTGGCTGCTACGGGCTTAGCAAGAACCGTTCTTACCTACGCATCAAAACCACAACGATAGTTTGTCAAGTAGGTGCTGTTTTAACCTTCGCAAGGACTGGGCGTAGCCACACTCGGTTCAACTAAAGTGAGAGAGACAGACACCCGCCGGTCACCTTTAAGCAACGAGTGCTCGCAACGGTGAAACCAGTCTCGCGTAAGCATACGCGTAATGTCGGTCCGGGCCGCTTCATCTCACAATACCGCCGAACCAAATTATGACATGCTGGTAAGCAGTATGACTTATATCGCCCACAACTCACTTGTGTTCTACTCGTGCATAGCATTAACGCATAAAACCAGGCTCGGATGCCACTGTTGGGGAACGTAGTAATTTCAAAAAAATTCCTACGCACACGCAAGATCATGGTGATGCATAGCAACGAGAGGGGAGAGTGTTGTCCACGTACCCTCGTAGACCGACAGCGGAAGTGTTATCACAACGCGGTTGATGTAGTCGTACGTCTTCACGATCCGACCGATCAAGTACCGAACGCACGGCACCTCCGAGTTCTACACACGTTCAGCTCGATGACGTCCCTCGAACTCCGATCCAGCCGAGTGTTGAGGGAGAGTTTCGTCAGCACGACGGCGTGGTGACGATGATGATGTTCCACCGACGCAGGGCTTCGCCTAAGCTCCGCAACGGTATTATCAAGGTGTAATATGGTGGAGGGGGGCACCGCACATGGCTAAAATATCGTATATCAAGTGTCGTGTCCATGGGGTGCCCCCTGCCCCCGTATATAAAGGAGCAAGGGGGAGGCTGCCGGCCTAGGGAGGAGAGGCGCGCCAGAAGGGGGAGTCCTACTCCCACCGGGAGTAGGACTCCTCCTTTCCTTGTTGGAATAGGAGAAGGGAAGGGAGAAGGAGAAAGAAGGAAGGGGGCGCCCCCCTTCCCTAGTCCAATTCGGACCAGATCATGGGGAGGGGTGCGGCCACCTTTTGAGGCCTTTCTCTCCTTTCCCGTACGGCCCATTAAGGCCCAATACGAATTCCCGTAACTCTCCGGTACGCCGAAAAATACCCGAATCACTCGGAACCTTTCCGAAGTCCGAATATAGTCGTCCAATATTTCGATCTTTACGTCTCAGCCATTTCGAGACTCCTCGTCATGTCCCCGATCTCATCCGGGACTCCAAACTCCTTCGGTACATCAACATACATAAACTCTTAATAAATCTGTCATCATAACGTTAAGCGTGCGGACCCTACGGGTTCGAGAACTATGTAGACATGACCGAGACACCTCTCCGGTCAATAACCAATAGCGGAACCTGGATGCTCATATTGGTTCCCACATATTCTACGAAGATCTTTATCGGTCAGACCGCATAACAACATACGTTGTTCCCTTTGTCATCGGTATGTTACTTGTCCGAGATTGGATCGTCGGTATCTCGATACCTAGTTCAATCTCGTTACTGGAAAGTCGCTTTACTCATTCCGTAATACATCATCCGGCAACTAACTCATTAGTCACAATGCTTGCAAGGCTTATAGTGATATGCATTATCGAGTGGGCCCAGAGATACCTCTCCGACAATCGGAGTGACAAATCCTAATCTCGAAATACGCCAACCCAACAAGTACCTTTGAAGACACCTGTAGAGCACCTTTATAATCACCCATTTACGTTGTGACGTTTGGTAGCACACAAAGTGTTCCTCCGGTAAACGGGAGTTGCATAATCTCATAGTCATAGGAACATGTATAAGTCATGAAGAAAGCAATAGCAACATACTAAACGATCGGGTGCTAAGCTAACGGAATGGGTCAAGTCAATCACGTCATTCTCCTAATGAGGTGATCCCGTTAATCAAATGACAACTCATGTCTATGGCTAGGAAACATAACCATCTTTGATTAACGAGCTAGTCAACTAGAGGCATACTAGTGACACTCTGTTTGTCTATGTATTCACACATGTATTATGTTTCCGGTTAATACAATTCTAGCATGAATAATAAACATTTATCATGATATAAGGAAATAAATAATACTTTATTATTGCCTCTAGGGCATATTTCCTTCAAGATGTCCCCGCCGGTCTACATCCTAAGCACTCCGGGGTCTGGGCCCATCGCCCGTTGCACTCCGGGTCGTTGCGAGCAGGGCGGACCAGGCTCCACCACTACAGCATGGTGCCGGCCCAGCCGTGCCGCAATGCTGAACTGGACGTCTGACAAAGCTTCGGCTGATACTGCGACATCGAGGCCCATATCTATTCTCGCGTGGTGGTTAGTGCGTAAAGGCCAAAGGCCAATTCAGAACAAATACTCAAGCCTGTTAGTGCATTAACAATTAAAGTAGTGACGGCTATCGGGACAAGTCCGGAGCTATCACCCCCTTCTGGGTGATACCGCTAAAAAGCCAGCCACCGCCGTAACAACTCCTCAGGTGCTCTCCGGGCCCGCCCGACTTTCACCAATGTCTCAAGTAAAGCGGAAAACCCGAAGAATCACCCCCGATGGATTCCACTCGATGTAATCATCAAGGTGAACATAAGCGGAACCACCCTCGAGGTTCACACTTGAGGTGTTGCATGTAACATCCCAAATTTTCAATTTGGAATGTTATACATAGGTCATTCATGCATATCATATTTTACTGCATTTCGTTTCGTGATCCTCGAAATTCTAAGCAACTCAAGGACCCTCAGAGAGAGTTGGGGATTTCACGTTTTTCATATTTGGCTTTTATCAAATATTGAAATAAGGATCACTTTGGTTTTAATTTAGTTTTCTCTCCAAAAATATTTCATATTAAAAATATAAGAGAGGAGATAATATGAGATCTCCAAAATAAATGAAATATTGGAGGAAAAATATTTAAATCAAATATTTGATTTTATTCGGATTTTATTGCAATTTTATTTGAATTAGGAAAAATACGCGTTTTTCAAAGTTGCATTTTAGGCCCAAATAAATGTTCACCTTGTCCGGCATATTTTTAGAGGACGGGGAAAACTTATTGCGGAATTATTTAAAAAAAAGGTAATCGACCTACGGGCCGTATCCGGCCCGAACTCCCCAGGCCCCCTTTATAAGCCACACCCTGCCCCGCAGCCCACCGCCGATGCAGCCCACCCCGCACCGTAACCCTAACCGCCGCCAGCCCGCGCCGCCCGCTGCCGCCCCGCCGCGCCGCCCGTCGCCGTCGGATCCCGCCGAACTGCTGCCGTTCACCGTTGACAGGTCAGTTTCTTCGGTTAACCACGTTTATTTTTATTTTTCCGGTCTATTTCTTTAGATCGGTTTTTTCGTTGGTTTATTTATTTGCGGACGTTCATCCGTTCGTTCGTTTAAACGAACGCCGTTCACCCGTTATTCACAGACAGCGAACGTTCGTTCGTTAGCCCGTTTGTTAGTTTCTCTTTTTCGAGGGTTTTTCACGATTATTTTCGATCGTGATTTCTGACCCGATTTTTGTTTTAGTTTATCTTTTCGCTCGTTTATCGGAATCAGGCGATTCAAGCGCCTAGATCTTCGTCTCGAAGCTCTCTTTCTGTTTAACCAAATTGAACAAGATTTTGGTACTGTAAAATTTGACTTTAGTCCAGATTAGTAATTGGATCTTGTTTCTTTTGCAGTTTGAGTTTTGTTGCTCCGTTTGATTTGATTCTTTTTGCAAACCGGAGTTCTTAAGTTGAACTTTCTGGTTAGGACTTGTACAATGGAAGGTGCTTAGAGAAATAAACCAGGCTTCCCTTAATCACCGGTGCTTATTTGTACAGGATAGACGCTTAACTAAGCGTTTCTCCTGTAAAATAGGCACCGGTGCTTCAGAAAAACCCGGTTTATTTTTCTAAGAATCCTTCTAAGCACCTCCCATTGTACAAGGCCTTAGATCTTCTTATTGGAGTTTTACCCGTGCATCTTTGCTTGATTGCTTATGTATGTTATTGTTTGTTTGCGATATAATTCCTGGAGTGCGAAGCGTGCTACTACGAGTCACTAGGTTTTGCGGATCATCAGCAAGGCAAGTAACACATTGATCATACCCCTTTATTACCCAGTTTTTATGCATTAGATACAATCCTCACACATTGCATGAGTAGGATCTCTTAACTTGTGGGTATTGGGAAGTAGATGATGAGGTAGAACCTATTACCTGTTTTAATATCAAACCCTTGGGAGTTACTTCTACGTATGCTTATATTGCTATGCTATGCTCGTAGACGTGGTTTGGGTGAGTGTATCCATGACAGATGTGAGATTGTTAATTAATGGTTCAACTTAAGGTGGCAACTTTAATATACATCTGGGTGGATTGCTTGTTTGGGCACCTGAAGAATCCAGTGTTGTCCTAGGATATCCCGGAGTACCCATGTGATCATCCTACGGTCCGCCGCCCAGGATCAAAGGGATATTAAGATTATTCATGCTAGAAACTTCCGTGTGCAGCCACAAGCCATTATGGGCTCTGGCATAGTTGAGTATGTTGCATGACCTCTTTCAGTGGTGGGCTAGGAGATGTAGAGGCAATGTAGGTGTAACTGTCCATCCATAGTAAAGAGTTAGTGCTTCTAAAAGACTGTGTCTCGGTCATCCGTTTCTCAAACACCCTGTAGTGCGAGAAATCCAACGGAGGCGATCGAGTCTTGTGGGGAAAAGTGCGCAAACCTTTGCAGAGTGTACAAACTAATCATGGTTAGCCGTGTCCCCGATTATGGACATCTTGCGTATCTAGTACTTGGATTATCCTATTGTATCTCATCACTCTAATTTAATTTGTTGGGTTGATAATTACCTTTAATTGGGATTGAGTTGGAGGAACCTTCTCAATGATGTTTCAACTACCATGTTAGTTAAATAAAACTTATTCCTTTGTTGTAGGGAAAAATTGGCTTTTCGCAAAAACATATAACCATAGAGCCTCCACCAGCCATATATGCATATAGTGATAGTATATATCTGTTCATTGCTCTACTGTGTTATATTGCCAGCATATTCCATGTGCTGACCCGTTTTCGGGCTGCAACGTATTATGTTGCAGACTTTTCAGACGAAGAGTAATGTTCGCTAGGCCGTTGTCACGCACTCAGCTATGTCGTTGGAGTTGATGGACTCACTTTATCTTCCAATCCTTCCGCTGTTATCGTGTTAGAAGGCCTTAAGCCATATTTATTGTAATAAGTTCTCTTTTGAGACATTCGATGTAATAAGTGTGTGATTGCTACTCGTTTATAAATCCTTTGAGTACTGTGTATGTCAGCATTATCGATCCAGGGATGACACTGAAGCACAGAGACTTGACCGTTTGAGGTCGGGTCGCTACAAGATGGTATCGGAGCACACGCTGAATGTAGGACACGACCACTAAGAAAGCCATAGGTCACTCTTCTCTACTCATTTCTGACTCCTCTCCATTTTCTACTCTTTAGGATGGCGGACTCGAGGAACAAGTTTGCACAACCGGATGAAGATACACCTTTTGTACGACACTTGAAGGAAGCCACTAGATACCTGAACATTGGAATACCAAGCTTGACCGGGACCTACAACGCCACTTTACCTGAAGAGGAGCGCTGGATTATTCAAGTTCAAGTTCCAGGAAGGACATTCTCGCCAGTCACGGAGCCCATAGAGTTTTCCTTTGATGCACCCACCTGGAATCTGGGAAAGAGCATGGCAGCCCACATCGCCATGGGACGAATTGGCGAAGTTTACCACAAGGATCTCAAGGATACTATCTACCAGATATGCAGACGCCGAGATGAGCAATGGGAGATAGTCAGCACCAGGAAGGACAGGTCCATTGCAGCATTCATCCGGGAATTAAACCAACACATTCGACGCTAGGGAGAACCAGATGTGCGCAAGCATGATAGATTTGAAGCAGGCGACGACAAGGATCAACGAGTTATAAGAGGAACTCAAGTTTACACAAGATGGATATGAGGAGGAAATCGCGACACTATTGGATAAGAATTAAGACCTGATAAAGAAGATCGGAGTATTCATGGGAGACCCCGCGCCAGGAGGAGAAGACGACAATTCCACTTGTCTGGAGAACTACATCATCATCGACGACACCGAATCTGACCCCGATGATAGTGATGATGATTATGAAGACGAAGCTGGAGCGGATATCATGGAGTCTTCCACCGATCAAAATTTCTAGTTGACCACCATATGATCAGTAGTATTTCCCCCATGTAAATAGTATAGTCCGAGCACTGTAACGATAGTAAGATCGATTGCATGCCCTTGCTTGATTGATTGAGTGATATGATTGTGTTTGTCTCATGTGCATATGGGTAGTGTTTTCTCACTACACCTCAATTCTATTCTAATCTCTTCCCTCTAAACCCATCAGATGCCTCCAAGATGTGACACCGGATTTGTCTTCCCACCGGAGATAACCCAATTGATCCAGTAGCAGAATGCCTTGATGCAGATATTAGTCCAGAACCAAGGCAACAACAACAACAACAACCCACCTCCAGTTGACAACTTAGCCCATTTTCTGAGGTTACAGCCGCCGGTGTTTTCCAGTAGCACCGAGCCGATAGTTGCGGATGACTGGCTACGTGGGATTGGAAGGGAGTTGACCACCACCGGTTGCACAGATGCTGAGAAGGTGCATTTTGCCGCACACCAATTGGATGGACCAGCAGCGTCATGGTGGGAGAATTACACAGCCACTTTTCCCATAGCCAATGTCACTTGGGATTAGTTTCAGCAAGCATTTCGCACAGCCCATGTCTCAACTGGAGCTATGAGCATGAAGAAGCGTGAGTTTCGCAACTTACGCCAGGGAAATTGTACTGTGGCTCAGTACGTAGATGAGTTTAGTAAGCTATCTCGTTATGCCCCTGATGATGTGGCCACAGATGCCGCGAAGCAGGAGAAGTTTATGGAAGGGCTAAAAGATGAGATGAGCATGGAGTTGATGGTGGCAACATTCAACAACTACCAGGAGTTGGTAGACAAGGCTCTTATGATTGAAGGGAAGCAGCAACAGATTGAGAGCCGCAAGAGGAAGTATGGACAAGGAAAGTACAATTCAGGAGCTCAGCAGAAGCCTCGCTTCACCCCGAACTCGGGGACTTTTCCATAACCATGGAGGCCACACCCACAATGGAGGGAGTTCTCACAACCACAATGGCCCCAAGAATGGAAACGGGCATGGAGCAGGCAGCAATCAGAACCGCTCGAACCCAACCACACCCGCCAAGAAGGACCTAAGTCACATTACTTGTTTCAAGTGCGGGAAGACTGGACACTATGCCACTGAGTACCCTGAAGCAAAGAACGGTAATGTCAATGGAAGCGCTGGGAAGAAGCCCAACCCTTTCAATAGGGGACAAGTGAACCACATGAACGTGGAGGAAGTTGAGGAGCAGACAGATGCAGTTATTGGTAAGTTTTTGGTTAACTCTTTTACTGCAATCATTCTTTTTGATACTGGTGCATCGCATTCATACATATCAAGGGGATTCGTGGATAAGTATAAGTTGCCCACTAAGGTACTTAGGACACCTATGTTAGTAAGTTCGCCAGGAGCAGAATATATGGCCAGTCAGGAATGCTTTCAGATGCCATTGACAATTGGAACCCATGTTTTCCCCTCAGACCTGATAATTTTGGAGTCACAAGGTTTGGATGTGATACTAAGAATGGATTGGCTATCGATGTATGGAGGAAACATCGATTGCGCGAGTAAGTCAATTTTACTCACCACCCCGGAGGGAAAAAGGATCAAGTATGTATCCAGGCATGCGCCAGGGAGGACCCAAGTAAATTCTCTCACAGGAGTTGTTCAGGAGGGAGTGTCGGTAGTGAAGGATTACCCGGACATATTTCTGGAGGAGTTACCAGGCATGCCACCAGATCGAGACATCGAATTTTTGATAGAGCTACTGCCAGGCACCGGGGCCATATCGAAGAGACCATTCCGGATGCCTGCAAACGATCTAGAGGAGATTAAGAAGCAGATTAAGGAGTTATTGGAGAAAGGTTACATTCGAACGCGGTGCTACACGATACCGGCGGAGGGGGATAACATCCGGGAAAGTTTTCCCGAAGTTAGGCATTTTTGGACAGATGAAACGGAGGGGGACGGTTGCATGTTCGCTATGATAGGGGCATGTGACAGATGAACGGAGAGCGTATTCCGATTCGCCTCGTCGTTCTGAGCAACTTTCATGTATAAAACTTTTTCATCCGAGTTACGGATTATTTTCTATGATTTTTCAAAGATTTAAACAATATTCTGAATTTGTTATTAATTCAAAATTAAATAGCTAAAAAGCTATGTGCACCCAGATCTGTGTACACAGAGGTGTACCAGAGGGTGACATGTGGGTCCAGGGGGTCCCAGTTGACCAGTCAACGGTTGACAGGTCAACAAGGGGGTGGGGCCCCACTGTCATGCACTGGTTATTCTAGCCTAACAGTTTAGTTAACTAAACTAGGGGATTAGGCTAATTAATCCCAAGTTAATTAGGTTGATTAATTTTTTAATTAATTAAATTAACTAATTTATTTATTATTATTATTAAAAAAAATTATCTTTTTTAAGGGTAGGGCGCTTGGGGCCCGCTGGCAGTCGCACAAGGCTAGCCCAGCGGGGCGGGTTAACGGGCAGAGCCCCCGGGGTCGGGCGCAGGCCTCCGGGCAGGCACTCGCCCAGCAGGGCCGGCGAGGCCATGGGCGCGGCCGACGCGCG
>NC_057802.1:494057708-494063020 GCF_018294505.1 Triticum aestivum | reverse complement strand
CGGCAGCAGCGAGCCGGGCACGCGCGCGGGGAGGAGGCAGCGCGGTAGACGCCTGCGGTGGCGCGGCCCAGCGGGGAGAGGGAGTTTGGGGCAAGGCAGGCCGCGGCAGCAGCAGCGGAGTAGCAGAGAGTTAGCAGCGAGCAGGGGCGGCACCGGCGCAGCAATAGCTTGCAGCGACGGCGACGTGCAGCGCGGCGCGGCAGCAGCGGATGCAGCGCGCGCGAAGCAGGGCGATAGAGGGGCGGGGCGCCGGTGCGGAGTACAGGGGCGGTCGGCGCATGCGGGCCATCGGCTGTGGACGGAGGCGGGCGCTGCAATGGCAGGCGCGGGAGCGCGGGGCGAGGAGGGCCGCCGGTGCGGGCTGCAGCGAGGCAAGCTGCGGGCGGGTCGAGCGGTGGTCATGCGCGAGCCGCAGGGACGCAGCGGGTAGCGGGAGCAGCCGCTAGCAGGGGAAGCGCCGCAGTGACGAAGCAAAGCGGCAGTGGCGTCAGCGGACCGAGCAGTGATACATCTCCAATGTATCTATAATTTTTTATTGTTCCATGCTATATTATAGTCTGTTTTGGATGTTTAACGGGCTTTATTATACACTTTTATATTATTTTTGGTACTAACCTATTAACCGGAGGCCCAGTCCAAATTGCTGTTCTTTTGCCTATTTCTGTGTTTCACAGAAAAAGAATATCAAACGGAGTACAAACGGAATGAAACCTTCGGGAACGTGACACCAAAAAGCCAAAGCTTGGGGATGCCCCAGAAGGCATCCCCTCTTTCGTTTACTTCCATCGGTAACTTTACTTGGAGCTATATTTTTAGTCACCACATTATATGTGTTTTGCTTGGAGCGTCTTGTATTATTTGAGTCTTTATTTTTTAGTTTGCCACAATCATCCTTGTTGTACACACCTTTTGAGAGAGACACACATGATTCGGAATTCATTAGAATACTCTATGTGCTTCACTTATATATTTTGAGCTATATAGTTTATGCTCTAGTGCTTCACTTATATCTTTTAGAGCACGGTGGTGGATTTGTTTTATAGAAACTATTGTTCTATCATGCTTCACTTATATTATTTTGAGATTCATACAAAACAGCGTGGTAATTTGCTTTAATTATGATAGGCATTCAAGATTAATTTTTTTTCTTATGAGTGTGTTGAATACTATGAGAAGTTTCATGCTTGATAATTGTTTTGAGATAAGAAGATGGTGATATTAGAGTCATGCTAGTTGAGTATTTTTGAATTTGAGAAAAACTTGTGTTAAAGTTTGTGATTCCCGTGGCATGCACGTATGGTGAACCGTTATGTGATGAAGTCGCAGCATGATTTATTTATTGATTGTCTTCCTTATGAGTGGCGGTCGGGGACGAGCGATGGTCTTTTCCTACCAATCTATCCCCCTAGGAGCATGCGCGTAATACTTTGCTTTGATAACTTGTAGATTTTTGCAATAAGTATATGAGTTCTTTATGACTAATGTTGAGTCCATGGATTATACGCACTCTCTTCCTTCCACCAATGCTAGCCTCTCTAATACCGCGCACTTTTCGCCGGTATCATACACCCACCGTATACCTTCCTCAGAACAGCCACCATACCTACCGATCATGGCATTTCCATAGCCATTCCGAGATATATTGCCATGCAACTTACCACCGTTCCGTTTACTATGACACGCTCCATCATTGTCATATTGCCTAGCATGATCATGTAGTTGACATCGTATTTGTGGCAAAGCCACCGTTCATAATTCTTTCATACATGTCACTCTTGATTCATTGCATATCCCGGTACACTGCCAGAGGCATTCACATAGAGTCATATTTTGTTCTAAGTATTGATTTGTAATTGTTGAGTTGTAAGTAAATAAAAGTGTGATGATCATCATTTTTAGAGCATTGTCCCTAGTGAGGAAGGGATGATGGAGACTATGATTCCCCCATAAGTCGGGATGAGACTCCGGACTAAAAAAAAGAGGCCAAAAAAGAGAAAAGTCCCAAATAAAAAATAAAAAAGGAGAGAAAAAGAGAGAAGGGACAATTTTACTATCCTTTTACCACACTTGTGCTTCAAAGTAGTACCATGATCTTCATGATAGAGAGTCTCCTATGATATCACTTTCATATACTAGTGGGAATTTTTCATTATAGAACTTGGCTTGTATATTCCAATGATGGGCTTCCTCAAAATGCCTTAGGTCTTCGTGAGCAAGCAAGTTGGATGCACACCCACTTAGTTTCTTTTGTTGAGCTTTCATATACTTATAGCTCTAGTGCATCTGTTGCATGGCAATCCCTACTCACTCACATTGATATATATTGATGGGCATATCCATAGCCCGTTGATACGCCTAGTTGATGAGAGACTATCTTCTCCCTTTTTGTCTTCTCCACAACCACCATTCTATTCCACATATAGTGCTATGTCCATGGCTCACGCTCATGTATTGCGTGAAGATTGAAAAAGTTTGAGAACACCAAAAGTATGAAACAATTGCTTGGCTTGTCATCGGGGTTGTGCATGATTTAAATACTTTGTGTGGTGAAGATAGAGCATAGCCAGACTATATGATTTTGTAGGGATAACTTTCTTTGGCCATGTTATTTTGAGAAGACATAATAGCTTAGTTAGTATGATTGAAGTATTATTATTTTTATGTCAATATTAAACTTTTGTCTTGAGTCTTTTGGATCTGAACATTCTTACCACAATTAAGAGAATTACATTGAAATTATGCCAAGTAGCATTCCACATCAAAAATTCTGTTTTTATCATTTACCTACTCGAGGACGAGTAGGAATTAAGCTTGGGGATGCTTGATACGTGTCCAACGTATCTATTATTTTTTATTGTTCCATGCTATATTATATTCTGTTTTGGATGTTTAATGGGCTTCATTATACACTTTTATATTATTTTTGGGACTAACCTATTTCAGTGTTTCGCAGAAAAAGAATATCAAACGGAGTCCAAACGGAATGGAACCTTCGGGAACGTGATTTTCGGAACGAACGTGATCCATAGGATTTGGACCCTACGTCAAGAAAGCAACCAGGAGAGCACGAGGCAGGGGGGCGCGCCTACCCCCCTGGGAGTGCCCTCCACCCTCGTGGGGCCCATGTTGCTCCACCGACGTACTTCTTCCTCCTATATATACCTACGTACCCCCAAACCAACAGAAGCATCCACAAAAACCTAATTCCACCGCCGCAACCTTCTGTACCCATGAGATCCCATCTTGGGGCCTTTTCCGGCGTCCTGCCGGAGGGGGCATTGATCATGGAGGGCTTCTACATTAACACCCTAGCCCCTCCGATGATGTGTGAGTAGTTTACCTCAGACGTTCGGGTCCATAGTTATTAGCTAGATGGCTTCTTCTCTCTCTTTGGATCTCAATACCATGTTCTCCACGATTCTCATGGAGATCTATTCGATGTAATCTTCTTTTGCGGTGTGTTTGTTGAACCGATGAATTGTGGGTTTATGATCAAGTTTATCTATGAACAATATTTGAATCTTCTCTGAATTCTTTTATGTATGATTGGTTATCTTTGCAAGTCTCTTCGAATTATCAGTTTGGTTTGGCCTACTAGATTGATCTTTCTGGCAATGGGAGAAGTGCTTAGCTTTGCATTCAATCTTGCGGTGTCCTTTCCCAGTGACAGCAGGGGCAGCACGGCATGTATTGTATTGTTGCCATCGAGTATAAAAAGATGGGGTTTATATCATATTGCATGAGTTTATCCCTCTACATCATGTCATCTTACTTAAAGCATTACTCTGTTCTTTTGAACTTAATACTCTAGATGCATGCTGGATAGCGGTCGATGTGTGGAGTAATAGTAGTAGATGCAGGCAGGAGTCGGTCTACTTGTTACGGACGTGATGCCTATATACATGATCATACCTAGATATTCTCATAGCTATGCTCAATTCTATCAATTGCTTAACCATAATTTGTTCACGCACCGTAATACTTATGCTCTTGAGAGAAGCCACTAGTGAAACCTATGGCCCCCGGGTCTATTTTCCATCATATTTATCTTCCAACACTTAGTTATTTGTATTGCCTTTTATTTTACTTTGCATCTTTATCATAAAAATACCAAAAATATTATCTTATCATATCTATCAGATCTCACTTTGGTAAGTGACCGTGAAGGGATTGACAACCCCTTTACTGCGTTGGTTGCGAGGTTTTTATTTGTTTGTGTAGGTGCGAGGGACTTGAGCGTGGCCTCCTACTGGATTGATACATTGGTTCTCAAAAACTGAGGGAAATACTTACGGTGCTTTACTGCATGACCCTTTCCACTTCAAGGGAAAACCAACGCAGTGCTCAAGACGTAGCAAGCAGTAGTGGCAACAGTTCGTAGCAGCGGCGGCAACGCAGTCACGGGATTAGGCGAGTGGGACGATGCAGAGAGGGGAAAGATGGGGGCTCACCGCTAGCCCGTAGTTGTGCAAAGCGTGCTCGAGGGAGGCTCGGTGTCGCCGGAATCCATCGATGGCAGAGGCGAACGGCGTCAGGGAAGAAGAGGCCGTGGAATTCGGAGGAGAGACGCGGAGCTCGAGCTCATGGACAAGGTCGACGGGACGGATGGCGGAGGGGGTCGTGGACGCGTCGGGAGGGCGTGGGGGTGCTCGGTTGCTAGACGGGTGGTGAACCCATGGCGACGACGGCGACGGCTCCTCCAGATCGAGAAGATGGGCGAGAGGGGCGAATGGGGATCTAGGGTTCATCCCGAGCGAGGGGCGATGTCTTATAGGCGAGGGGCGCCGGGCGATGGCCGCCACGGTGCCGTTGGCAGCGACCGACGGCCGCCACGCCCCCCTGTGAACAGGAGGAGGACGGGGGCGCAGGTGGGCCGGCTTGGCCAGCTATGTGGGCCAAGGCCCAGGGGAGGGGCAGGTTTTGTTTTCTTTTGCTTCTTTTCTTTTTCTTATTTTTCTTTTCTGTTTTGTGCATTGCAAAATGTTTGGCCACAAGATTTCTCTTCAAAAATATGAAGTGGTGCCACATAATTACTTTACAATATTTAGTGCTGCCATAAAAAGTTTGCTACTCAATTAAAATAGTTCAATATTTTATAAATTAGAGAAGGCATTTATTTAATTGTTAAAGCCACTGTTTTATCTATTTTGGTGCATTTAAATATCTTATAAAAGTGTGGTTTCTACATGAAGATTATGCTCAGATTATTTGCCACACTTTGAATATTTTAGTTTTCTAGTTTAACAAATTTGAATTTGAATTTTTATCGCGATTTGGATCAACCGAGGATTAGCAATAGTAATGTGATGACA
>NC_057802.1:493997134-494057430 GCF_018294505.1 Triticum aestivum | reverse complement strand
CTGATCCGGGCGTCACAATGGGGGGCGCGCCTACCCCCTAGGCGTGCCCTCCTACCTCGTGGCGTTTCAGACTTCAACTCCAGGTCTTCTGGTTTGCTTTCGGTCCAAGAAAGATCATCGCGAAGGTTTCATTCCGTTTGATATTCCTTTTTTGCAAAACACTTAAATAGGCAAAAAAACAGAACCTGGCACTGGGCCTCCTGTTAATAGGTTAGTCCAAAAGATAATATAAAAGAGCATATTAAAGCCCATTAAACATCCAAAATAGATAATATAATAGCATGGGACAATCAAAAATCATAGATACGTTGGAGACGGTTCAAGCAACCCCAACCTTAATTCCTGCTCATCCTTGAGTAGGTAAATGATAAAAACAGAATTTTTGATGTGGAATGCTACCTAACATAATTATCAATGTAATTTTCTTTATTGTGGCATGAATGTTCAGATCCGAAAGATTCAAGACAAAAGTTTAATATTACATAAAAATAATAATACTTCAAGCATACTAACAAAGTAATTATGTCTTCTCAAAATAACATGTCCAAAGAAAGTTCATCCATACAAAATCATATAGTTTGGCTATGCTCCATCTTCGTCACACAAAGTGCTCAAATCATGCACAACCCCGATGACAAGCTAAGCAATTGTTTCATACTTTAGTATTCTCAAACTTTTTCAACTTTCACGCAATACATGAGCGCGAGCCATGGACATAGCACTATAGGTGGAATAGAATGGTGGTTGTGGAGAAGACAAAAAAGCAGGAAGATAGTCTCACATCAACAAGGCGTATCAATGGGCTATGGAGATGCCCATCAATAGATATCAATGTGAGTGAGTAGGGATGGCCATGCAACGGATGCACTTGAGCTATAAATATATGAAAGCTCAACAAAAGAAACTAAGTGGGTGTGCATCCAACTTGCTTGCTCACGAAGACCTAGGGCATTTTGAGGAAGCCCATCATTGGAATATACAAGCCAAGTTCTTTAATGAAAAATTCCCACTAGTAAATGAAAGTGACAAAATAAGAGACTCTCTATCATGAAGATCATGGTGCTACTTTGAAGCCCAAGTGTGGAAAAAAAGGATGGTAGCATTGTCCCTTCTCTCTTTTTCTCTCATTCTTTTTTTGGGGCCTTCTCTTTTTTGGACTTTCTATCTCTCTCTCTCTTTTTATTTTCCTCACATGGGACAATGCTCGAATAATGAAGATCATCACACTTCTATTTACTTACAACTCAAAAATTACAACTCGATACTAGAACAAAATATGACTCTATATGCGTGCCTCCGGCGGTGTACCGGGATGCGCAATGAATCAAGAGTGACATGTATGAAAAAATTAAGAATGGTGGCTTTTCCACAAAAACGATGTCAACTACATGATCATGCAAGGCAATATGACAATGATGGATCGTGTCTTAATAAATGGAATGGTGGAAAGTTGCATGGTAATATATCTCCGAATGGATATGGAGATGCCATAATAGGTAATTATGGTGGCTGTTTTGAGGAGGTAAATGGTGGGTTTATGGTACCGGCGAAAGTTGCGCGGTACTAGAGAGGCTAGCAATGGTGGAAGGGTGAGAGTGTGTATAATCCATGGACTCAACATTAGTCATAAAGAACTCACATACTTATTGCAAAAATCTACAAGTCATCAAAAACCAAGCCCTACGCGCATGCTCCTAGGGGGATAGATTGGTAGGAAAAGACCATCGCTCGTCCCCGACCGCCACTCATAAGGAAGACAATCAAAAGAAACACCTCATGCTTCAAATTTGTTACACAACGTTTACCATACGTGCATGCTACGAGACTTGCAAACCTCAACACAAGTATTTCCCAAATTCACAATTAATTCACTAGCATGAATCTAATATCACCATCCTCATGTCTCAAAACAATCATCAAGTATCAAAATTCTCATAGCATTCAACGCACTTTATATTGAAGTTTTTATTATACCCATCTTGGATGCCCATCATATTAGGACTAGTTTTATAACCAAAGCAAATTACCAAGCTGTTCTAAAAGACTCTCAAAATAATATAAGTGAAGCATGAGAGATCAATAATTTCTATAAAATAAAACCACCACCGTGCTCTAAAAAGATATAAGTGAAGCACTAGAGCAAAAATTATCTAGCTCAAAAGATATAAGTGAAGCACATAGAGTATTCTAATAAATTCCGATTCATGCGTGTCTCTCCCAAAAGGTGTGTACAGAAAGGATGATTGTGGTAAATTAAAAAGCAAAGACTCATATCATACAAGACGCTCCAAGCAAAACATATATCATGTGGTGAATAAAAATATAGCCTCAAGTAAAGTTACCGATAGACGAAGACGAAAGAGGGGATGCCTTCGGGGCATCCCCAAGCTTAGGCTTTTGGTTGTCCTTGAATTTTACCTTGGTGTGCCTTGGGCATCCCCAAGCTTAGTCTCTTGCCACTCCTTATTCCATAATCCATCAAATCTTTACCCAAAAACATGAAAACTTCACAACACAAAACTCAACAGAAAATCTCATGAGCTCCATTAGTATAAGAAAATAAACCACCACTTTAAGGTACTGTAACGAACTCATTCTTTATTTATATTGGTATTCCCACTTCTCTATGGTTCATACCCCCCGGTACTACTCATAGATTCACCAAAATAAGAAAACAACACACGAAAAACAGAATCTGTCAAAACAGAACAGTCTGTACCAATCTGACTAAATCAAATACTTCTAGAACTCCAAAAATTCTAACAAATTAGGAAGACCAGGGAAATTTCAGTCTACTTCAAAAAGAATCAGGGCAAAAGCTCTTTTCTGTGATTTATAAAAATTATTTTCGTGAGCACAAAGTTTCTATCTTTCTCAGCAAGATCAAACAACTATCACCCAAGAAGATCCTAAAGGCTTTACTTGGCACAAACACTAATTAAAACATTAAAACACAATCATAACAGTAACATTATGAATTATTTATTACTAAACAGGAAAAAAAGTAAAGAACAAAAATAAAATTGGGATGCCTCCCAACAAGCGGTATCGTTTAACGCCCCTAGCTAGGCATAAAAGCAAGAATAGATCTAGGTATTGCCATCTTTGGTATGCAATCCATAAGTGGCTCTCATATTATATTCATAAGGCAATTTAATTTTCTTTCTAGGAAAGTGATCCATGCCTTTTCTTAACGGAAATTGGAATATAATATTTCCTTCTTTCATGTCAATAATTGCACCAATCGTTCTAAGGAAAGGTCTACCAAGAATAATAGGACATGTAGGGTTGCAATCTATATCAAGAACAATGAAATCTACGGGCATATAATTCCTATTTGCAACAATAAGAACATCATTAATCCTTCCCATAGGTTTCTTAATGGTGGAACCCGCAAGATGCAAATTCAAAGAGCAATCATCAAATTCACGGAAACCTAGCACATCACATAAAGTTTTTGGAATCGTGGAAACACTAGCACCCAAATCACATAAAGCATAGCATTCATAATCTTTAATCTTAATTTTAATAGTAGGTTCCCATTCATCATAAAGTTTTCTAGGGATAGAGACTTCTAGTTCAAGATTTTCTTCATGGGATTGCATTAAAGCATCAACGATATGTTTAGTAAAAGATTTATTTTGATTATAAGCATGAGGAGAATTTAACATGGATTGCAACAAGGAAATACAATCTATCAAAGAGAAATTATCATAATTAAATTCCTTGAAATCCAAAATAGTGGGTTCATTGCTATGTAAAGTTTTGACCTCTTCAATCCCTCTTTTATCAATTTTTGCATAAAGATCTAAAAATCCGAACATTAGGACGCCTTTTAACTAAAGTTGACTCATCTCCAGTCCCATCTTTATGAAGATCCATATTGGAAAACAAAGATTTAGTAGGAGACACATCAATTACTTTTAGATCTTCATCGTTATTATCATTGAAACTAGAAGAACACACTTTCACAAAGCAATCTTTTCTAGCACGCATCCTAGCGGTTCTTTCTTTGCACTCATCAATGGAAATTCTCATGGCTTTGAGAGAGTCATTGATGTCATGCTTAGGTGGAATATATCTAAGTTTCAAAGAATCAACATCAAGAGAAATTCTATCCATGTTCCTAGCGAACTCATCAATCTTAGGCAATTTTTCTTCATGCAAACTATTGAAATTCTTTTGCGAATTCATAAATTCTTTAACACTAGTCTCAAAATCAGAGGGCATCTTATTAAAATTCCAATAAGAGTTGTTGTAGGAATTACCATAATTATTAGAGGAATCACTAGGAAACGACCTAGAATTAAAATTTCCTCTATACGCGTTGTTACCAAAATTTTTCCTACCAACAAAATTCCCATCCATAGATTCATTATTATTCTCAATCAAAGTGGACAAAGGCATATCATTAAGATCAGAAGAAACACTTTTATTAGCAAACAATTTCATAAGTTCATCCATCTTTCCACTCAAAACATTAATCTCTTCAATCACATTAACTTTTTTAATAGTGGATCTTTCGGTGTGCCATTGAGAATAATTAACCATAATATTGTCTAGGAGTTTAGTAGCTTCTCCTAAAGTAATTTCCATAAAAGTGCCTCCCGCGGCCGAATCTAAAGGATTTCTAGAAGCAAAATTAAATCCGGAATAAATGTTTTTAATCATCCACAAATTCAAACCATGTGTAGGGAAATTATGTATCATTAATTTCATCCTCTCCCGAGCTTGTGCAACATGCTCATGATCAAGTTGCTTAAAATTCATAATATCATTCCTAAGGGAGATGATCTTAGCGGGAGGAAAATACTTAGAGATAAAAGCATCTTTGCACTTATTCCATGCGTCAATACAATTTTTAGGCAAAGAAGAGAACCAAGTTTTAGCACGATCTCTAAGCGAAAACGGAAATAGCTTCATGATACGTCCATTTTGCATCAGGCTTTTATATCGATATTTATTGCATTATGGGATGTTACTACACATTATGTCACAATACTTATGCCTTTTCTCTCTTATTTTACAAGGTTTACACAAAGAGGGAGAATGCCGGCAGCTGGAATTCTGGGATGGAAAAGGAGCAAATATTAGAGACCTATTCTGCACAACTCCAAAAGTCCTGAAACTCCACGGAAGTCAGTTTTGGAATATATTAAAAATAATGGGCGAAGAAAGCACCAGAGGGGGGCCACACCCTGTCCATGAGGGTGGGGGGCCCGCCCCCTGCCTCATGGGCCCCCCAGCAGGCCTCCGGTGCCCATCTTTGGCTATATGAAATCTTTCGCCTGGAAAACATCAGAAGCAAGCTTTCAGGACGAAGCACCGCCGCCACGAGGCAGAACCTGGCGAAATCAATCTAGGGCTCTGGCGGAGCTGTTCTGCCGAGGAAACATCCCTCCGGGAGGGGGAAATCATCACCATCGTCATCACCATCGATCCTCTCATCAGGAGGGGGTCAATCTCCATCAACCTAGTTCATCTCTTGTATCCAATCTTTGTCCCAAAACCGCAGATTGGTACCTGTGGGTTGCTAGTAGTGTTGATTACTCCTTGTATCCAATCTTTCATCTTCTCTCTATCTTCTGCAGTGGTCGGGCATTGAATCTTACTCAACTTCACACCTTGTAACACAGGCAAGAACCCTTTCTTTGCTTGATCCATTTTGAACTTCTTCAAAACTTTGTCAACGTATGTGCTTTGTGAAAGTCCAATTAAGCGTCTTGATCTATCTCTATAGATCTTGATGCCCAATATATAAGCAGTTTCACCGAGGTCCTTCATTGAAAAACTCTTATTCAAGTATCCCTTTATGCTATCCAGAAATTCTATATCATTTCCAATCAGCAATATGCCATCCACATATAATATCAGAAATGCTACAGAGCTCCCACTCACTTTCTTGTAAATACAGGCTTCTCCAAAAGTATGTATAAAACCAAATGCTTTGATCACACTATCAAAGCGTTTATTCCAACTCCGAGAGGCTTGCACCAGTCCATAAATGGATCACTGGAGCTTGCACACTTTGTTAGATCCCTTTGGATCGACAAAACCTTCCGGCTGCATCATATACAACTCTTCTTCCAGAAATCCATTCAGGAATGCAGTTTTGACATCCATCTGCCAAATTTCATAATCATAAAATGCGGCAATTGCTAACATGATTCGGACAGACTTAAGCATCGCTACGGGTGAGAAAGTCTCATCGTAGTCAATCCCTTGAACTTCTCGAAAACCATTCGCAATAAGTCGAGCTTTATAGACAGTAACATTACCATCAGCGTCAGTCTTCTTCTTGAAGATCCATTTATTCTTGATGGCTTGCCGATCATCGGGCAAGTCAACCAAAGTCCACACTTTGTTCTCATACATGGATCCCATCTAAGATTTCATGGGCTCAAGCCATTTTGTGGAATCTGGGCTCACCATCGCTTCTTCATAGTTTGTAGGTTCGTCATGGTCAAGTAACATAACCTCCAGAACAGGATTACCGTACCACTCTGGTGCGGATCTTACTCTAGTTGATCTACGAGGTTCAGTAACAACTTGATCTAAAGTTTCATGATCATCATCATTAACTTCCTCACTAATTGGTGTAGACGTCACAGGAACCGGTTTCTGTAATGAACTACTTTCCAATAAGGGAGCAGGTACTGTTACCTCATCAAGTTCTACTTTCCTCACACTCACTTCTTTCGAGAGAAACTCCTTCTCTAGAAAGGATCCAAATTTAGCAACAAAAGTCTTGCCTTCGGTTTTATGATAGAAGGTGTACCCAACAGTTTCCTTTGGGTATCCTATGAAGACACATTTCTCCGATTTGGGTTCGAGCTTATCAAGTTGATGCTTTTTCACATAAGCATCGCAGCCCCAAACTTTAAGAAACGACAACTTTGGTTTCTTGCCAAACCACAGTTCATAAGGCGTCGTTTCAACGGATTTTGATGGTGCCCTATTTAACGTGAATGCGGCCGTCTCTAAAGCATAACCCCAAAATGATAGCGGTAAATCGGTAAGAGACATCATAGATCGCACCATATCTAGTAAAGTACGATTACGACCTTCGGACACACCATTACGCTGTGGTGTTCCGGGTGGCGTGAGTTGCGAAACTAGTCCGCATTGTTTCAAATGAAGACCAAACTCGTAACTCAAATATTCTCCTCCATGATCAGATCGTAGAAACTTTATTTTCTTGTTACGATGATTTTCAATTTCACTCTGAAATTCTTTGAACTTTTCAAATGTTTCAGACTTATGTTTCATTAAGTAGATATACCCATATTTGCTCAAATCATCTGCGAAGGTGAGAAAATAACGATACCCGCCGCGAGCCTCAACATTCATCGGACCACATACATCTATATGTATGATTTCCAATAAATCTGTTGCTCACTCCATAGTTCCGTAGAATGGCGTTTTAGTCATCTTGCCCATGAGGCACGGTTCGCAAGTACCAAGTGATTCATAATCAAGTGGTTCCAAAAGTCCATCAGTATGGAGTTTCTTCATGCGTTTTACACCGATATGACCTAAACGGCAGTGCCACAAATAAGTTGCACTATCATTATCAACTCTGCATCTTTTGGCTTCAATATAATGAATATGTGTATCACTACTATCAAGATTCAACAAAAATAGACCACTCTTCAAGGGTGCATCACCATAAAAGATATTACTCGTATAAATAGAACAACCATTATTCTTTGATTTAAATGAATAACCGTCTCGCATCAAACAAGATCCAGATATAATGTTCATGCTCAACGCTAGCACCAAATAACAATTATTCAGGTCTAAAACTAATCCCGAAGGTAGATGTAGAGGTAGTGTGCGGACTGCGATCACATCGACTTTGGAACCATTTCCCACGCGCATCGTCACCTCATCCTTAGCCAATCTTCGCTTAATCGGTAGTCCCTGTTTCGAGTTGCAAATATTAGCAACAGAACCAGTATCAAATACCCAGGTGCTACTGGAAGCATTAGTAAGGTACACATCAATAACATGTATATCACATATACCTTTGTTCACCTTGCCATCCTTCTTATCCGCCAAATATTTGGGGCAGTTCCGCTTCCACTGACCAGTCTGTTTGTAGTAGTAGCACTCAGTCTCAGGCTTAGGTCCAGACTTGGGTTTCTTCTCTTGAGCAGCAGCTTGTTTGCTGTTCTTCTTGAAGTTCCCCTTCTTCTTCCCTTTGCCCTTTTTCTTGAAACTGGTGGTCTTATTGACCAGCAACACTTGATGCTCCTTCTTTATTTCTACCTCCGCAGCTTTTAGCATTGTGAAGAGCTCGGGAATCGTCTTATCCATCCCTTGCATGTTATAGTTCATCATGAAGCTCTTGTAGCTTGGTGGTAGTGATTGAAGAATTTTGTCAATGATGCTATCATCCGAAAGATTAACTGCCAGTTGAATCAAGTGATTGTTATACCCAGACATTCTGAGTATATGCTCACTGACAGAACTATTCTCCTCCATCTTGTAGCTGTAGAATTTATTGGAGACTTCATATCTCTCAATCCAGGCATTTGCTTGAAATATTAACTTCAACTCTTGGAACATCTCATATGCTCCATGACGTTCAAAACGTCGATGAAGTCCCGGTTCTAAGCCGTAAAGCATGGCACACTGAACTTCGAGTAGTCATCAGCTTTGCTCTGCCAGACGTTCATAACATCTGGTGTTGCTCCTGCAGCAGGTCTGGCACCTAGCGGTGCTTCCAGGCCGTAATTCTTTTGTGCAGCAATGAGGATAATCCTCAAGTTATGGACCCAGTCCATGTAATTGCTACCATCATCTTTCAACTTTGCTTTCTCAAGGAACGCATTAAAATTCAACGGAACAACATCACGGGCCATCTATCTACAATCAACATAGACAAGCAAAATACTATCAGGTACTAAGTTCATGATAAATTTAAGTTCAATTAATCATATTACTTAAGAACTCCCACTTAGATAGACATCCCTCTAATCCTCTAAGTGATCACATGATCCAAATCAACTAAACCATGTCCGATCATCACATGAGATGGAGTACTTTCAATGGTGAACATCACTATGTTGATCATATCTACTATATGATTCACGCTCGACCTTTCGGTCTTAGTGTTCCGAGGCCATATCTGTTATATGCTAGGCTCGTCAAGTTTAACAGGAGTATTCCACGTGTGCAACTGTTCTGCACCCGTTGTATTTGAACGTAGAGCCTATCACACCCGATCATCACGTGGCATCTCAGCACGAAGAACTTTCGCAATGGTGCATACTCAGGGAGAACACTTATACCTTGATAATTTAGTGATAGATCATCTTATAATGCTACCGTCAATAAAAGCAAGATAAGATGCATAAAAGATAAACATCACATGCAATCAATAAAAGTGATATGATATGGCCATCATCATCTTGTGCTTGTGATCTCCATCTTTGAAGCACCGTCATGATCACCATCGTCACGGGCGCGACACCTCGATCTCCGTCGTAGCATCGTTGTTGTCTCGCCAACTTATGCTTCTACGACTATCGCTACCGCTTAGTGATAAAGTAAAGCATTACAGGGCGATTGCATTGCATACAATAAAGCGACAACCATATGGCTCCTGCCAGTTGCCGATAACTCGGTTACAAAACATGATCATCTCATACAATAAAAATTAGCATCATTCCTTGACCATATCACATCACAACATGCCCTGCAAAAACAAGTTAGACGTCCTCTACTTTGTTGTTGCAAGTTTTACGTGGCTGCTACGGGCTGAGCAAGAACCGTTCTTACCTACGCATCAAAACCACAACGATAGTTTGTCAAGTTAATGTTGTTTTAACATTCTCAAGGACCGGGCATAGCCACACTCGGTTCAACTAAAGTTGGAGAAACTAACACCCGCTAGTCACCTGTGTGCATAGCACGGCGGTAAAACCAGTCTCGCGTAAGCGTACGCGTAATGTCGGTTCGGGCCGCTTCATCCAACATGACTTCTATCGCACACAACTCACTTGTGTTCTACTCGTGCATATTACATCTACGCATAAAACCTGGCTCGGATGCCACTGTTGGGGAACGTAGTAATTTCAAAAAAATTCCTACGCACACGCAAGATCATGGTGATGCATAGCAACGAGAGGGGAGAGTGTTGTCCACGTACCCTCGTAGACCGAAAGCGGAAGCGTTAGCACAATGCGGTTGATGTAGTCGTAGGTCTTCACGATCCGACCGATCAAGTACAGAATGTACGGCACCTCCGAGTTCAGCACACGTTCAGCTCGATGATGTCCCTCGAACTCCGAACCAGCCAAGCTTTGAGGGAGAATTCCGTCAGCACGACGGCGTGATGACGATGATGATGTTCTACCGACGCAGGGGTTCGCCTAAGCACCGCTATGATATTATCGAGGTAGACTATGGTGGAGGGGGGCACCGCACACGGCTAAGAGATCAATGATCAATTGTTGTGTCTATGGGGTGCCCCCTGTCCCCGTATATAAAGGAGCAAGGGGGGAGAGGCGGCCGGCCAGGAGGAGGCGCGCCAGGAGGAGTCCTACTCCCACTGGGAGTAGGACTCCCTCCCTTCTTTGTTGGATTAGGAGAAGGGGGAAGGAGGAGGGAGAGAGGAAGGAAAGGGGGCGCCGCCCCCCCTCCTTGTCCAATTTGGACTAGAGGGGGAGGGGGCGCCCGGCCTGCCCTGGCCGCCCCTCCTCTTCTCCAGTAAGGCCCATGTAGGCCCATTAAACCCCCGGGGGGTTCCGGTAACCCCCGATACTCCGGTATATATCGAATAACCCCCGGAACAATTCCGATGTCCGAATATAGTTGTCCAATATATCAATCTTCATGTCTCGACCATTTCGAGACTCCTCGGCATGTCCGTGATCACATCCGGGACTTCGAACTACCTTCGGTACATCAAAACACATAAACTCATAATATAACCATCATCAAACTTTAAGCGTGCGGACCCTATGGGTTCGAGAACTATGTAGACATGACCGAGACACGTCTCCGGTCAATAACCAATAGCGGAACATGGATGCTCATATTGGCTCCCACATATTCTACGAAGATCTTTATCGGTCAGACCGCATAACAACATACGTTGTTCCCTTTGTCATCGGTATGTTACTTGCCCGAGATTCGATCGTCGGTATCTCAATACCTAGTTCAATCTCGTTACCGGCAAGTCTCTTTACTCGTTCGGTAATACATCATCCCACAACTAACTCATTGGTTGCAATGCTTGCAAGGCTTGAGTGATGTGCATTACCGAGTGGGCCCAGAGATACGTCTCCGACAATCGGAGTGAAAAGTCCTAATCTCGAAATACGCCAACCCAACAAGTACCTTTGGAGACACTTGTAGAGCACCTTCATAATCACCCAGTTACGTTGTGACGTTTGGTAGCACACAAAGTGTTCCTCCGGTAAGTGGGAGTTGCATAATCTCATAGTCATAGGAACATATATAAGTCATGAAGAAAGCAATAGTAGAATACTAAACGATCGTGTGCTAAGCTAACGTAATGGGTCAAGTCAATCACATCATTCTCCTAATGTTGTGATCCTTTAATCAAATGACAACTCATGTCAATGGCTAGGAAACATAACCATCTTTGATCAACGAGCTAGTCAAGTAGAGGCATACTAGTGACACTTTGTTTGTCTATATATTCACACAAGTATTATGTTTCCAGTTAATACAATTCTAGCATGAATAATAAACATTTATAATGATATAAGGAAATAAATAATAACTTTATTATTGCCTCTAGGGCATATTTCCTTCAATAACCCGTTAACAGCCTGGACCAATGGGGATTTTCCATGTGTAAAATTCTGATTGGCTGACGGAAACACGTGTCAGCTCCGCATTGGCACAGGTGTCACTCATGCAATGGGCGAGATGCGCCTATGATATGCTGACAGGTGGACCGGCCCAAAAGTGGCCCATAAAGTTTAAATGGGCCGGCCCAACTAAAGGCCCACAAGATTTTGCGGTCCATTATGGGCCATCCGAGCAAAAGGCCCAGGAGATTTTGCGTATCATAATGGGCCTGCCCAGCTAAAGGCCCACGAGATTTTGTGGGCCATAATGGGCCGGCCCAGCTAAAGGCCCGTGAGATTTTGCGAACCATAATGGGCCGGCCCAGCCAAAGGCCCAACATTCTCAGTTAAGGCCCGTATGGCTAGTGGTAAATCGGCCCGTCAATGGCTATCCTAAACTTGTCATCATCATGGCCCGTGGTCACTTCTGGCCCGTTAACAGTCCGCTAAGTATATGGGCCGAATTACGACCCGGTGTATTTCCGGCCTGTTAAAGGTCCTGCTTCATTTGGGCCCATTTACAGGCCATTGAAACTTTTGGCCCATAAACGACCGTGAAGGATTTGGGTCATATTCGGCCATGTCTGACATTCGGCCTGTTAGAGGCCCACTATAGATTTGGGCCACTTTCGGCCTATTGTGATTTTTGGCCTGTAAACGTTGGACGAAATCCATGGGCCATATGTGGCCCAACGTCACATTGGGCCCATTAACGGCCCATATAAAAATGACGATAATCTAGCCCGACCGAACTTCCGGCCTGTTAAAGGCCCGTGTATTAGGTCGGTGCATTTACGGCCCATCCAAATTTTGGCATGTGAAAGATCCGCATCGTGAATGGGCCCAATCTCACTTTCGGTCTTTTAAAGGCCGATGTTTTTTATGGGCTCGAGATATTTACACCTGTAAATGGCCTATTGTTACTGAGGGCCCATATTATGTTTAGGCCTGTTAAAGGCCCACTATGGGCATAGGTCTACCAGAAAAATATGAAATCTTATGCTGATTTAGGCCTAGATATTTTTAGTGGGCCACATGCAAATTTCGGCCCATAATCGTTTTTCGCCCAATTGGAATGGGCCCGACGAATGTTGGCATGTTGGGCAACTACGAAGCTTCCGGCCGAATACATTACTAAGATAAACCTACACTATACAAAAATAGCATTGTAATTATTGCAGCCTTTGGCAGCATCATAAATGTTGTATCACAACAAAAGGCCTATTGGCATAAAGTTTACAGTCCTTGCAGATAAAAGCACCATCAGATGTATGGAAGCACAGATCATTTGACCTGAGTGCTAATGTTTCAGGCTGTAGAATTTGATGGAGCAACACGATCTTCAACTTTTTTCCGCCATTGCTCTTGAACAATGAAGCGAATGTCTGATAGTCTGGTTTCAAAACCATTCATATCTTGAAGACATTTGTCAACCACTATTATTGTTTCCAAAACGACGTCCATTAGTTAGTGGAGAGATACTGATGCACTGGAGCAAGAGGTGACATTGTGCCTGTGGTAGCCTCGTCACCTTCAGGTGGTTGTGGCTGTTCAATCATTTTTTCCATAGCTTCGTGAAAGTTTGAACTTGTAGATTAGTGTACCAGATAAGTTAGTAATGAGACAAAAACAAACAAAGTAGGTTACACGTTTATACATAACTTATTTTGGTGAACTACTGTAATACATTAGCATGTATTGTAGTGCCAACTACATAATAAAATCACTTTCGGAACATATGTCCATGTAGCATGCCTACTGTATTGTCTATTTCCTCACATTCGTTGACATCTAAGGATAAAGAGACATGGTTTAATGTACGATGAACATAGTATGACATCATTCATATCATGGGCAAACAGATATAAAACAAACAGGCTATTTTATCATTGTGTGCGCACGTGAACATAACAACTAGAATAGAGATCAAGACCACAAGAATATCCTTCATCTCTTTTAAACCATGTAAGGTGAAATGATACTTAAGACAACTATGTAAAAAGTGAACAGAGTAACTGAGATTGGCTGCAAACTGATACGTCCATTTCGCATCATACTTTTATATTGATATTTATCGCATTATGGGCTGTTATTATACGTTATATCACAATACTTATGTCTATTCTCACTTATTTTACAAGGTTTACATAAAGAGGGAGAATGCCGGTGCTACCTCTTGAGCACCGCGTTGGTTTTCCCTTGAAGAGGAAAGGGTGATGCAGCAAAGTAGCGTAAGTATTTCCCTCGGTTTTTGAGAACCAAGGTATCAATCCAGTAGGAGGCTACGCGCGATTCCCTTGCAACTACACAAAACAAATAAATCCTCGCAACCAACGCGATAAGGGGTTGTCAATCCCTACACGGTCACTTACGAGAGTGAGATCTGATAGATATGATAGGATAATATTTTTGGTATTTTTGTGATAAAGATGCAAAGTAAAATAAAAGCAAAGTAAAAAAGCAATGGAAATAACTAAGTATTGGAAGATTAATATGATGAAGATAGACCCGGCGGCCATAGGTTTCACTAGTGGCTTCTCTCATGAGCATAAGTATTTTACGGTGGGTGAACAAATTACTGTTGAGCAATTGACAGAATTGAGCATAGTTATGAGAATATCTAGGTATGATCATGTATATAGGCATCACGTCCGAGACAAGTAGACCAACTCCTGCCTGCATCTACTACTATTACTCCACACATCGACCGCTATCCAGCATGCATCTAGAGTATTAAGTTCAGAAGAACAGAGTAACGCCTTAAGCAAGATGACATGATGTAGAGGGATAAATTCATGCAATATGATAAAAAACCCCATCTTGTTATCCTCGATGGCAACAATACAATACGTGCCTTGCTGCCCCTACTGTCACTGGGAAAGGACACCACAAGATTGAACCCAAAGCTAAGCACTTCTCCCATTGCAAGAAAGATCAATCTAGTAGGCCAAACCAAACTGATAATTCGAAGAGACTTGCAAAGATAACCAATCATACATAAAAGAATTCAGAGAAGATTCAAATATTGTTCATAGATAAACTTGATCATAAACCCACAATTCATCGGTCTCAACAAACACACCGCAAAAGAAGATTACATCGAATAGATCTCCCAGAGAGAGGGGGAGAACATTGTATTGAGATCCAAAAAGAGAGAAGAAGCCATCTAGCTAATAACTATGGACCCGATGGTCTGAGGTAAACTACTCACACTTCATCGGAGAGGCTATGGTGTTGCTGTAGAAGCCCTCCGTGATGGATGCCCCCTCCGGCTGATCTCCGGAACAGGCCCCAAGATGGGATCTCGTGGGTACAGAAGGTTGCGGCGGTGGAATTAGGTTTTGGCTCCGTATCTGATCGTTTGGGGGTACGTAGGTATATGTAGGAGGAAGAAGTACGTCGGTGGAGCAACAGCGGGCCCACGAGGGTGGAGGGCGCGCCTGGTGGGGTAGGCGTGCCCCCTACCTCGTGGCTTCCCTGTTGGTTGCTTGACGTAGGGTCCAAGTCTCCTGGATCATGTTCGTTCCAAAAATCACGTTCCCGAAGGTTTCATTCCGTTTGGACTCTGTTTGATATTCTTTTTCTGCGGAACTCTGAAATAGGCAGAAAACAGCAATTCTGGGCCGGGCCTCCGGTTAATAGGTTAGTCCCAAAAATAATATAAAAGTGAATAATAAAGCCCAATAATGTCCAAAACAGAAGCTAATATAGCATGGAGCAATCAAAAATTATAGATATGTTGGAGACGTATCAAGCTTTCCCAAGCTTAATTCCTGCTCGTCCTCGAGTAGGTAAATGATAAAAACAGAATTTTTGATGCGGAGTGCTACTTGGCATAATTTCAATGTAATTCTTCTTAATTGTGGTATGAATATTCAGATCCGAAAGATTCAAGACAAAAGTTCATATTGACATAAAAATAATAATAATTCAAGCATACTAACTAAGCAATCATGTCTTCTCAAAATAACATGGCCAAAGAAAGTTATCCCTACAAAATCATATAGTCTGGCTATGCTCTATCTTCACCACACAAAATATTTAAATCATGCACAACCCCGATGACAAGCCAAGCAATTGTTTCATACTTTTGACATTTTCAAACTTTTTCAATCTTCACGCAATACATGAGCGTGAGCCATGGACATAGCACTATATGTGGAATAGAATGGTGGTTGTGGAGAAGACAAAAAGGAGAAGATAGTCTCACATCAACTAGGCGTATCAACGGGCTATGGAGATGCCCATCAATAGATATCAATCTGAGTGAGTAGGGATTGCCATGCAACAGATGCACTAGAGCTATAAGTATATGAATGCTCAACAAAAGAAACTAAGTGGGTGTGCATCCAACTCGCTTGCTCACGAAGACCTAGGGCATTTTGAGGAAGCCCATCATTGGAATATACAAGCCAAGTTCTATAATGAAAAATTCCCACTAGTATATGAAAGTGATATCATAGCAGACTCTCTATCATGAAGATCATGGTGCTACTTTGAAGCACAAGTGTGGTAAAAGGATAGTAACATTGTCCCTTCTCTCTTTTTCTCTCATTTTTTTTGTTGGGGCCTTTTCTCTTTTTTTATGCCCTCTTTTTTTTAGTCTGGAGTCTCTTCCCGACTTCTGGGGGAATCATAGTCTCCATCGTCCTTTCCTCACTTGGGACAATGCTCTAAAAAATGATGATCATCACACTTTTATTTTCTTACAACTCAACAATTACAACTCAATACTAGAACAAGATATGACTCTATGTGAATGCCTCCGGCGGTGTACCGGGATATGTAATGAATCAAGAGTGACATGTATGAAAGAATTATGAACGGTGGCTTTGCCACAAATACAATGTCAACTACATGATCATGCAAAGCAACATGACAATGATGGAGCGTGTCATAATAAACGGAACGGTGGAAAGTTGCATGGCAATATATCTCGGAATGGCTATGGAAATGCCATGATAGGTAGGTATGGTGGCTATTTTGAGGAAGGTATATGCTGGGTGTATGATACCGGCGAAAAGTGCACGGTATTAGAGAGGCTAGCAATGGTGGAAGGAGGAAAAGTGTGTATAATCCATGGACTCAACATTAGTCATAAAGAACTCATATACTTATTGCAAAAATCTACAAGTTATCAAAGCAAAGTATTACGCGCATGCTCCTAGGGGGATAGATTGGTAGGAAAAGATCATCGCTCGTCCCCAACCGCCACTCATAAGGAAGACAATCAATAAATAAATTATGCTCCGACTTCATCACATAACGGTTCACCATACGTGCATGCTGCGGGAATCACAAACTTTAACACAAGTATTTCTCAAATTCACAACTACCCAACTAGCATGACTCCAATATTACTACCTCCATATCTCAAAAAATTCATCAAGTATCAAACTTCTCATAGTATTCAACACACTCATAAGATTTTTTTACTATTCTTGAATACCTAGCATATTAGGATTATTTAAGCAAATTACCATGCTATGTAATACTCTCAAAATAATCTAAGTGTAGCATGAGAGATCAATAGTTTCTATAAACAAATCCACCACAGTGCTCTAAAAGATATAAGAGAAGCACTAGAGCAAAAACTTTATAGCTCAAAAGATATAAGTGAAGCACATAGAGTATTCTAATAATTCCCGAACCGTGTGCGACTCTCTCAAAAGGTGTGTACAGCAAGCATGATTGTGGTAAACTAACAAACAAAGACTCAAATCATACAAGACGCTCCAAGCAAAACAAATATCATGTGGTGAATAAAAATATAGCTCCAAGTAAAGTTACCGATGGAAGTAGACGAAAGAGGGGATGCCTTCCGGGGCATCCCCAAGCTTTGGCTTTTTGGTGTCCTTAGATTATCTTTCGGGTGCCATGGGCATCCCCAAGCTTAGGCTCTTGCCACTCCTTGTTCCGTAATCCATCAAATCTTTCAACCAAAACTTGAAAACTTCACAACACAAAACTTAACAGAAAATCACGTGAGCTCCGTTAGCGAAAGAAAACAAAAGACCACTTCAAGGTACTGTAATGAACTCATTCTTTATTTATATTGGTGTTAAACCTATTGTATTCCAAATTCTCTATGGTTTATAAAATATTTTACTAGCCATAGATTCATCAAAATAAGCAAACAACACACGAAAAACAGAATCTGTCAAAAACAGAACAGTCTGTAGTAATCTGTAACTAACGCAAACTTCTGGAACTCCAAAAAATCAGCCAAAATAGGACGACCTAGAAATTTTTTTATTGACCAGCAGCAATTGTTTTCGTGAACAGAAAGTTTCTGGAAATTACAGCAAGATGAAATAACTATCATCCAAGAAGATCCTATAGGTTTAACTTGGCACACACACACTAACTAAAACATAAAAACACATCTAACCAGAGGCTAGAACAAATATTTATTCCTGCAAAAAGCAAAAAACTAAAAATAAAATTGGGTTGCCTCCCAACAAGCGCTATCGTTTAACGCCCCTAGCTAGGCATAATGGCAAGGATAGATCTAGGTATTGCCATCTTTGGTAGGCAATCCATAAGTGGCTCTCATAATAGATTCGTCTGGTAATTTTATTTTCTTCTTAGGGATGTGTTCCATACCTTTCTTTAATTGAAATTGGAATCTAATATTCCCTTCCTTCATATCAATAATTGCACCAATCATTCTAAGGAAAAGTCTACCAAGAATAATAGGACATGAAGGATTGCAATCTATATCAAGAACGATAAAATCTACGGGCACATAGTTCCTATTTGCAACTTAAGAACATCATTAATTCTTCCCATAAGTTTCTTAATAGTGGAATCTGCAAGGTGCAAGTTTCAAGAGCAATCATCAAAATCACGGAAATCTAGCAAATCGCACAAAGTTTTTGGAATCGTGGAAATACTAGCACCCAAATCACACAAAGCATACCATTCATGATCTTTAATCTTAATTTTAATAGTAGGTTCCCACTCATCATAATGTTTTCCAGGGATAGAAACTTCCAACTCAAGTTTTTCTTCATAGGATTGCATCAAAGCATCAACGATATGTTTAGTAAAGGCTTTATTTTGGCTATAAGCATGAGGAGAATTTAGCACGGATTGCAACAAGGAAATACAAACTATCAAAGAGCAGCTATCACAATTAAATTCCTTGAAATCCAAAATAGTGGGTTTATTAACATCTAGGGTTTTGATCTCTTCATCCCACTTTTATCAATTTTAGCATCAAGATCTAAAAACTCCGAATTTTTAGAACGCCTTCTAGGTAGACACTACTGGCATCAGCTACTTTGCCATCTGCCAGCTCTTTGCCGTCTGCTAGCAGACGGAAAAGAAGCTCTTTGCCATCAGCTACCCAAAAGCGGACGACAAAGAACAGGCTGATGGCAAAGAAAGTCTTTGCCATCAGCCAGTTCTTTGCCGTCCGCTAGCTGACGGCAAAGATTCTTTGCCGTCGGCTAGCTGACGACAAAGAGGGAGGGGGCCCCCACTGACGAGCTGCTTAAAAAAAACTTAACGGCCCCCCTCTTTGCCGTCTGCTAGCGGACGGCAAAGAGCAAAAAAGCGGACGGCAAAGGGGGCGGACGGCAAATACTTAACATATCTAACGTTAACGGCCGCGCCCCACCCCGCCCTGTTTCTCCCTGCTCTTCACACGCGCGCCGCCGCCCCCACCACTCACCGCCGCCCGGTCGCCCCACCACCCCACCGCCCCACCGGCCCCCCGCCCCGTTGCCACTCCCGCCCGCCGCCGTCGCCCCACCACCCGGCGCCCCACCGCCCCCCCGCCCCATCGCCCCCGCCGCCCTACCGTCTCGGCGCCGCCGCGCCCCGGTCCCCCCGCGCCCCACCGCCCCGGGCCCTGCGCCGCCGCCCCAGGCCGCCCCGCCCCCCTCCTCCACCGGCCACCTCCTCCACCGGCCCTGCCCAGGTGAGCTCTACCTCCTCTTTTTTTCCTTTTTTTCTGTTTTTTTAGTTTTAGGTTTATGTTTAGTTTAGATTTAGTTTTAGGTTTAGTTTTAGGTTTAGTTTTAGTTTTAGTTTAGTTTTAGGTTTAGATTTAGTTTTTTCCTTTTTTCTATTTTTTTAGTTTTAGGTTTATGTTTAGTTTAGATTTAGTTTTAGTTTTAGTTTTAGTTTTAGTTTTAGATTTAGGTTTAGTTTTAGGTTTAGTTTTAGGTTTAGTTTAGTTGGAGGAAAGAAGAAGAAGAAGAAGAAGAAGAAAAGAGGAGAGGAGGAGAAGAAGAAGAGGAAAAAGGAAAGGAAGAAGAAGAGGAGGAGGAGAAGAAAAAAGAAGAAGAGGAACAAGAAGAAGAAAAAAGAGGAGAGGAGGAGAAGAAGAAGAGGAAAAAGGAAAGGAGGAAGAAGAAGAAGAAGAAGAAGAAGAAGAAGACGGAAAAAAAGGAAGAAAAGGAAGAGGAGAAAGAAGAAGAAAAGGAAAAAAGAGGGAAAAACCCCGACCCGACACGGCACCCCGACCCCGACCCGGCACCCCGACACGACACCCCGACCCCTAGACCCCGACCCCGACACCCCAACCCCGACCCTGACCCCGACCCCAACACCCCGACCCCGAGCCTGACCCGACACCCCGACCCCGACACCGACCCGGCACCCCGACCCGACACCCCGACCCCGAGACCCCGACCCTGAGCCTGACCCGACACCCCGACCCCGATACCAACAAGGCACCCCGACCCCGACCCGGCACCCCGACCCGACACCCCGACCCCGACACCCCGACCCCGACCCCGACCCGGCACCCCGACCCCGAGCCTGACCCGACACCCCGACACCGACACGGCACCCTGACCCCGACCCGGCACCCCGACCCGACACCCCGACCACGAGACCCCGACCCCGACACGGCACCCCGACACCGACACGACACCCCGACCCCCGACACCTCCCGAAAAGGTGTTCTTTGGCCTTCCAGAGGCCGACGGGGTCATATATTTGTGAATTATTAGTTAGGTCATATATTTTTCGATTTTGTTATGAAAAACATCGTATATAATTGTGTTGATCGGGTAGTTTTAAATGTGCAGTTGTTTCATCGCTGCGAGGTTTGGTGTTCGACGACCTCGCCGTGCGTTTGACGAGCTCTGCCCCTTCGTTCGTGGGTGAGCACAAATGACATGTCCTCCTCCCCCATTAATTATTTGATCTATTCCGATGAAACTTGATAGCTAGCTATATATGTGTCTTGAATCATCAGTATGCGTAACCAATATGTGTCTCCCGTTCGAAAGCGTCATAGTTATAAATATGCATGCATTTGCATATTTATAACCTTGATTCTTTCGAATTGTCCAACGCTATCCATGGACAGCCCGAGTATGTTTAGATTGGGTTCGTTTTCCCATATGCTTTGCTCCGGATCCGACGCATAAATTTCGTCAGTGCCTCCCCTGTTGTTCTCCGGGTACACATCCTCTCTGTTTATTGCAGAGACGTGTATCAGGAGAACAGCGGGGAGGTGCTGCCGAAATTTTGCGTAGGATCCGGAGCATAGCATGGGAAAATGAACCCAATCTAAACATACTCGGGTGGGATTAGGACCTATCATTACCTATTAGAGTGTAGGTTGCATGGACGTAATAAAATTGACAAAGTAGATCAACTGATGAATATATACATGGTGAATTATATATATATATATATATATATTTGTTGTGTGTCTAGTAGCTCTGAAAGTCAAGATGAGTGATCGTGCGTGGATGTACACCGGTCACACTGGTCAGAACAAATGGAGCACTGAATGGTTCACAAAAACCAAGGGGTTTGTGCGAGCCGCATTTGCAAATGGCCAGAGGAAAACCTGGTGCCCCTGTTTACGGTGCGGCAATTGGGAAAAGAGGACAGAGGCTGAAATGGGCAAACACCTGCAGAAGAGTGGTTTTACGCCTGATTATACGGTGTGGACATTTCATGGTGAGTCTGCCCAACGTGACCGAGCTGAGGTGGATCGTCGTCGCACCGACGAGCATGGTACCGGGATGGAAAACATGGTGCAAGACTTCGATGATGCTCGGGATTCGGACGAGGAGATGGAGGAATCTGCAAAGGCCTTCAATGAAATGTTGGAGTCTTCAAAACGTCCGCTCCATGAGCACACTGAGCTTTGTCAGTTGGATGCCATCTCACAAGTAATGGCTCTGAAGGCTCAGTTCAACTTGGGCAGAGAATGCTACGATGCAATGATGACAGTATTTGGACGCTTTCTACCCAAAGGCCATGTAATGCCTGCAAACCTGTACCAGTCGGACAAAATCCTCCGTGCACTGAAGATGCCCTATGATAAGATACATGCCTGTGAGAAAGGATGTGTCTTGTTTAGGCTTGACTATGCGGACTTGAACTATTGTCCCATTTGCAAGTCTTCCAGGTATGTTGTGGTAGACAACGGTATGGGTGAGAAGACACAGACCAAAATCCCCGTTAGTGTTCTTCGGTATATGCCAATCGTACCAAGACTTCAACGTCTTTTCATGGTCGAAGAGACGGCCAGACAGATGACATGGCACAAAACGGGCAAAAGAACCGAACTAGATGCAGATGGGAATCTGATGATTGTACACACATCGGATGGTGTTGCGTGGAAAAAGTTTGATGAATTACATGGTGACAAAGCGGCAGATCCGAGGCATCCTCGAGTCGGCATCAGCACGGATGGGTTCAGTGTGTTTGGTATGACGGCAGCCCAATACAGTTGTTGGCCCGTATTTGTCTTTCCACTCAATCTCCCCCCCGGACAGATTATGCAAAGAAAGAACATTTTCCTGACGTTGATAATTCCAGGGCCCAACTATCCGGGGGAAAATATGAATGTGTACATGCAGCCGCTTAAGGACGAATTGCAAGAAGCCTGGGATAATGGGTTCAAGACATACGACGCCTATAGCAAACGGAACTTCATAATGCGTGTCTGGTACATGTACTCGACGCATGACTTGCCGGCGTATGCGCTATTCGTTGGCTGGTGTGTGCATGGAAGGTTCCCGTGCCCCACATGCAAGGGAGCTCTTGAGTTTCGTTGGCTTCAGGCCGGTCGCAAGTTTTCTTGCTTCGACATGCATAGACAGTTCCTGAATCCTCGCCATAAGTTCAGGAAAGACAAGAAGAACTTCATCAGAGGTAGAGTTGTCAAAAACTCTGCACCACCTGCATTGACAGGCCAACAGACCCTGGATCAGTTAAACGCTCTCGAGCCAGATCCAGAGCGTCCAGGGTACTTCAAGGGGTATAATTCTAAGCACGCCTGGACTCACAAAACATGCTTATGGGATCTGCCTTACTTCAAAGACCTCCTTTGCCCACACAACATCGACGTGATGCACACTGAGAAGAATATCGCCGAGGCACTTTTTGGTACATTGTTCGGCATAGATGGGAAGTCAAAGGATAATACTAAGGCTAGAGTCGATCTGGAGGCGCTATGTGATAGGCCGTTACAAAACATGAAAGAACCGAAAGGAAAGCAGAACTGGACGAAGCCAAAGGCATGGTTCAATCTTGGAAGGCCAGCTATGAGGGAAATTATCTTGTGGGTGAAAATGCAGTTGATGTTCCCCGATGGGTATGCAGCGAATCTACAGAGGGGAGCCAGTCTTGATAAATTGAAGATATTTGGTCTCAAGAGTCATGATTGGCACATATGGATTGAGCGGGTAATGCCGGTGATGTTGCGTGGCTTCATCCCTGAGGATGAATGGCTAGTACTGGCAGAACTCAGCTATTTCTTCCGTGTTCTTTGTGCGAAAGAACTATCGCCTGGCGTGCTAGAAGAAATGGAAGAGTTGGCGCCGGAGTTGATCTGCAAGTTAGAGAAGATCTTTCCACCGGGCTTCTTTAATCCAATGCAACATTTGATTTTGCATCTCCCGACCGAGGCAAGATTGGGGGGGGCCGTGCAAAATCGTTGGTGCTACCCAACTGAGAGGATGCAGAAGACGCTTCGACAAAAATGTAAAAATAAACGTAGAATTGAAGCATCGATGGCTGAGGCATTCATCACTGAGGAGGCGGCAAACTTCGTGACAGCACACTACGAAGCCAAAAATCGTCATTTGCATAATCCGAAGCCTCGGTACAATGCTGACGACCCTAAAAAGGGTGGATCCAACCTCAGCCTATTCAAAGGGAATCTCGCACCAGCCAGTGTTTCAAATCCAGTATCTTTGGATAACGAACAATGGCGGACCATTTCGTTGTATATCTTCAACAACCTGATAGAAGTGCGGCCGTACATCGAGTAAGTTCTCGGTACATAGTTTCGCAACTTCTATTTCCTTTGAACTGCTCTTATTCCTGGATATTTCATACAGTCGATACGTCGCCTTATTCTCGTATGGAGCGGTGATCCAAAAGGATTCTGTCGAAGAGTATGAGCTTCTCGCAAAGCAAGGAGGCGGCTATCCCGGTTTCATCTCTTGGTTCAAACAAACGGTAATTTCTATTAGACAATTTCATTTCATTCGCTAATTTGTGCGTAATGCAACAATCCTTTCATATTAAACTTGTAGGCTAATTCAGAGTCTATGGACGCCGAATTGAGACAAGTCGCTAATGGTTTTGACTATAAGGTCCGTTCATTTGACAAATACGACATCAACGGGTATCGCTTTCGTACCTATGGCAAAGAGCTATCTATGGCCGACCGAAAGTCTACAAATTGTTGTGTATCTGCTATCGGCGAAGGAGGTACCGAGTATTATGGGAGAGTTGAAGCAATTTATGAACTTCTATTCTATGGTGAAAACCCACCGAATGTCGTAGTCTTCAAATGTTATTGGTTTCAGCCGAAGGAGACTAGAAGGACTCATGAACATATAGGGCTAGTTGAAATCAACCAAAGCACCCATTTAGATGTTCCTGATGTCTATATTACGGCTCAACAGGCGACCCAAGTATTCTATCTACCGTGGGCCTGCCAAACTAATCCAAATCTGAAAGGTTGGGATGTCGTTTATGAAGTGCCGCCACGTGCTAGACTATCTCCCCCAAAGGAAGAGGATTATGAACCTCACATTAACCCAGACACATATGAAGGAGAATTCTTCCAAGAGACACGTCTTTCCAAAAAGCGTTTCAAGAACCGCTATACTTCACCCCAAAACATTGAAGTAGACAGCGACAGTGAATCCGACATCACCCCAGAGGAGGAACAAGAAGAGCCGGAACAAGAAGAGGTTACTGCTGCGGATGACCTGTCATTGCTTGACCGATTACGTCAAGGTGGCCTTCCACATGTTGATGCCACTGAACCCTATGAGCCCGTCATTGATTATAGTGATGATGATGATTATGCATTTATTGATGATACTGATCGAGATTATTAGTAGTGTCAGGTATTAAATTTTTTTATGTTGTACTTGATGATGATACACTTAAGTGATACACATATTATTATTCATGTCGGTCTTTTTTTTATGTTGTACTAATTTCGTTTACTGTTTGTCATGGCAGGTGTTGAAAGATGGTGGGCGCTGGTCGGGAGCGCGCCAAGGCCCCTTCTTCGTCGGCGCGTGGTCTGAGGTCTTCCATTCCAGACGCACCTCTCCGCCGAGCATTGCTGGACAGTATGGCGAGACCGCCGGGCCCTTCTTCGTCGACCGCGGTGCCCAGCAGGGGACGAGGTAGGAAGAGAGGAGGTGGGGCACGTGGCCGCGGGAGAGGAGGTAGGGTGACTGCTACGGCGCCTTCCTCGCCGCCACCCCCAGCTGTTTCACCAGAGCACGTGACTGCTAGGGTGGACTCGTCCGAGGAGGAGGCTACACGGACTCCGGTCCACGAGCCTCCGGTCCACGGGTCTTGGGCCCACGAGCCTCGGGTCGACTGGCCTTCGGCCCACGAGAGTTCGGCCCACGAGACCTCGGAGGAGGACACGTCCGGATGGGGTACCTGGCCGGATCAGCCCGAGGAGCCGAGTGGCCATGCTGATGATGGCGGGGAGCCGACTGATATTGAGGAGGAGGGGGCACCGTCTACCAGCGTGGTGCTACACGGCTCCCGTCCGTGCCGGCGACCCGCGAGCAGAGGTGGTTGATTTTCCCTGATGGGGAGAGGTACGTAAGTGCATTTAATATTTTTGTACCTTCTGCATTCACGTTTCTTCAAATAACTAATGCGTTGGCCTTGTCATGCTGCAGGGGTTGGGACCACCATCATAGTGTCCGCCGGCCCAACTCCGTCCTTGGAGTTCTTTGCCGGCAAAACTTCCCGGGGTTTGTCACGTTGCCTGGTGAGGGTCGGCTTCCAGAGCTTGGATTGAGCTGGGAGCACTACGTGGCTGCCCCGGCCCCGCCGGATGAGATTATCGACGGTGTCTTGTGCGACACGAGGGCAGACATGGTGATCAGAAAGTTCTGGGTAATTTCTCCTTTACACATTTAAAAATCTTCAACTAGCTAGTTATTAATTGTACTAATCAATATTGTCTCATTTGATTGCAGACATTCTACAGGTGTGAGGAGGGATACGAGGAGGACGCGGCACATGTTATCGAGAACGTCTGCAAGCGCCTACTACAGAACTTACGGCACGAGGCTCGGGTGCAGGCTGTTCGAGACTACTACGCCTTGCGTGGTATCAAGAAGACCAAGCCGGCGTGCCGCGATAAGTTCCTGAGTAAGGAGCAGTACATGAAGGTAATTCTTAAGGCCTTCTACTTAAGTTCCTTCATTTAGTAATTCTTAGCCGTAGCGCTCAAGTTTCTATTTGCTAACTTAGGCGCCTCCGAGATGGTGTGCGGATCGGATGGATTGTTGGGAGGTGTTGGTCAATGAGTGGTGCTCAAAGGAATGGCTAGCCCTCCACAACGAGGCCAAGGACAAACGTGCCCAAATGGAAGGTGTGCCACACCATCAAGGCAGCTCCAACTTATATCAGTTCGGGCGGAACTGGGTATGTGGTTTGCTTCATGATTCATGCAATTCATTCATCATGCTAGCTTGAGCCCTTTAATTACTAATTTACATTGTTTCTCTCTTTCAGGCACGCCACAATAAGGTGGATAAGGTGCCAGAGGTGTACGACCTGTATGCCATGGCCCACACTGCCTCTTTCAAGAAAGTCAAGGCTTTCTCTCAGTCTGACCTCGATGATGCAAACAACTTCACCAACATCTCCTCCCACAACAAGCTCGTGAGATATAGAGATGAGGGGAAGGCGAGGAAAGGGGAGGACTTTAACCCGAGCCAGGGTCCCATTGATCCAGAGCTGGTGATGATATCTGGTGGCGGGAGGTCCCATGGCTCCATAGCCATTGGAGATGGACTTATCCGTTGTCCTAGCACTCTCCCGGAGATCAAGGCGCGCCAGTCGAGCTCCGCTCCTGAGATAAGGCCTCGTGAACGGCCAGTGCAACTCGCCATCAAGGTTAGTGATACGTACTCAGCTATCTTTCTCTATTACATTGTCTGCGCTTCCATCAATGATTACAAATGGTCATGTGAGTGGTGTTGCAGGCTGCTATATAGAGTGAGAGAGATAGAACGGAGAAACTTCTGGCAGAGGCGGCGGAGAGGCAGCGGGAGTTGGAGGAGAGGACGACAAAGATGATGGAGGAGGAGAGGGCACGGAATGACATGCAGGCAAGGGCCATGTACGAGCTCCTTGTGGTAAGTTTCTTCTGCAGATTAGCCAAAACATTCATATAGTGTTCGTCTCATTACTAACTAGTATGACTGAGTCGTCAAAACAAAATGCGCAGTCTGTGTGCGAGAAGACTGGTCAGACCGCTCCGCCGATGCCAGTGATTGCTCCTGGGACCACGGTGAGTTTAATTTGAATGGACATTACTTGCTAGTCTTAACATTTGAGTGTCATAATGCTAACGAGATATTGGAAATGATCTTTGGTGCAGCTTAACTCCAGAAATGCATCGCACGATCCTTCTCCAGCTACCGGCACTAGCCAGCCCGCTCCTACACCTCCCTGATCACGGTAAGTTTCTCTAGTTTTTTACTTAACAAATGCATAAAGACCTAGACTTAGCTTTATTTCCTCCAATATGCTTACCATAATGACCTAGAGTTAGCTTCTTTTCCTCCAAAATGACTTAATAAGCTTACTGACCTCATAAACCATCCATTTTACCTAAGTTAGCTCTAAAACGATATGTACTTAGCTAACTTATGTCAAAAATTGCATAATTAGCTCATAAACGACCCATTTCACCTAGGTTAACTCATAAACGACCCATTTCACCCAGGTTAGCTCATAAACGACCCATTTCACCTAGGTTAGCTCATAAACGACCTATTTCACCTAGGTTAGCTCATAAACGACCCATTTCACCTAGGTTAGCTCATAAACGATCCATTTCACCTAGGTTAGCTCATAAACGACCCATTTCACCTAACTTAGCTCCAAAAGATCCATTTCACCTAGGTTAGCTCATAAACGACCCATTTCACCTAGGTTAGCTCATAAACGAGCCCATCCATTTCACCTAGGTTAGCTCATAAACGACCCATTTCACCTAGGTTAGCTCATAAACGACCTATTTCACCTAGGTTAGCTCATAAATGACCCATTTCACCTAGGTTAGCTCATAAACGATCTATTTCACCTAGGTTAGCTCATAAACGATCCATTTCACCTAACTTAGCTCATAAACCATCCATTTCACCTAAGATAGCTCATAAACGATCCATTTCACCTAGGTTAGCTAATAAACGATCCATTTCACCTAAGTTAGCTCATAAACGATCCATTTCAACTAATTTAGCACATAAATGATCCAGTTCACCTAAGTTAGCTAATAAATGGCATATACTTCTTCTTCTAGTCTTCTTCTTCTTCTATTCTTTTTCTTCTTGTCTAATTCTTCTTCTAGTCTTCTTTTTCTAACTTTCTTATTTGTCATTTTGCAGGTTTCATTCACTGCACGGAAGCCAGCTTCCTATGATGGATTGCTTGTTTTTTCCTTTGATGCACTTCTTGTATTCTGCTCGCTTGCTATGATGAAACTAGATTGCTATGATGAAACTTTGCATATTGTAATATGTATGGATCGATGGAACTATGTGCAACCTACTATGTATGTATGGATGGATATATATGTGCTGGATATTTATTATGTTGGATATATATGTGTTGGATATTTATTGTGAAAGAGTCCTGTGATATATTTGCTGTGATAATTGTTGGATATAAGAAAAACAGAATAAAAAAGAGGCAGTGCAGGCTCTTTGCCGTCCATCGCGGACGGCAAAGACACCTTTGCCATCGGTGGCAGACGGCAAAGGGGGCACGTGGCGCCCACCTGTGCTTCCTGGGAGATGGGCCATTTGGCAAACTTGCCTACCGTGGCGGACGGCCAAGCTAAGCTGATGGCAAAGACTTTGCCTTTGCCGTCCGCCGTGGCAGACGGCAAAAAACAGCGGGCGCTGACGCATTGCTGACGTCAACTGGCGGACGGCAAAGAGGCGCTCAAATTTGCCGTCCGCTGGCGGACGGCAAAGGCCGCCGTTAGCCGCCTAACGGACTAACGCTGGCGGACGTCCAGTATTTTTGCCGTCCCTCCTCTTTGCCGTCCGCCGCTGTAGGCAAAGGACTCTTTGCCGTCCGCCATAAAAAGCAGACGGCAAAGGACCTGTTTACCGTAGCCTACTTTGCCGGAGCCTTTTGCCGTCTGCGGCTGACGGCAAAGGCCTTTGCCGTCCGCCGTTCATGCCTTTGCCGTCCGCCGTGGCAGACGGCAAAATAGCTGATTCCTGTAGTGAGAGGTGGATCACACTCAGTCCCATCATTATCAAGATTCATATTGCAAAACAAAGATTTAATAGGGGACACATCAATAACTTTTAGATCTTCATCTTTGTTTTCATAAAAATTAGAAGAACACGCTTTCATAAAGCAACCTTTCTTAGCACGCATCCTAGCGGTTCTTTCTTTGCACTCATCAATGGAAATTCTCATGGCTTTGGGAGACTCATTGATATCATGCTTAGGAGGAATAGATCTCAGTTTCAAAGAATCAACATCCAGAGAAATTCTATCAACGTTCCTAGCCAATTCATCAACTTTCAGCAATTTTTCTTCAAGCAAGGCATTGAAATTCTTTTGCAAAATTCATAAATTCCTTAACACTAGTCTCAAATTCAGAGGGCATCTTATTAAAATTTCCATAAGAATTGTTGTAGGAACTACCATAATTATTAAAGGAATTACTAGGATAAGGCCTAGGATTAAAGTTTCCTCTATACGCGTTGTTACCAAAATTATTCCTACCAACAAAATTCACATCCATAGATTCATTATTATTCTCAATCAAAGTAGACAAAGGCATATCATTAGGATCAAAAGAAACACTCTTAGTAGCAAATAATTTCATAAGTTCGTCCATCTTTCCACTCGAAACATTAATTTCTTCTATCGCATGCACCTTTTTATTAGTAGATCTTCCAGTGTGCCATTGAGAATAATTAACCATAATATTATCTAGGAGTTTAGTAGCTTCTCCTAAAGTGATTTCCATAAAAGTGCCTCCTGCGGCCGAATCTAAAAGATTTCTAGAAGCAAAATTCAATCCGGCATAAATTTTTTGTATAATCATCCACAAATTCAAACCATGCGTAGGGCAATTACGTATCATTAATTTCATCCTCTCCCAAGCTTGTGCAACATGTTCATGATCAAGTTGCTTAAAATTCATAATATCGTTTCTAAGAGAGATGATCTTAGCAGGAGGAAAATACTTAGAGATAAAAACATCTTTGCACTTATTCCAAGAATCAATACTATTTTTAGGCAAAGACGAAAACCAAGCTTTACACAATCTCTAAGAGAAAAAGGAAATAGCTTCAATTTAACAATATCATTGTCAACATCTTTCTTCTTTTGCATATCACACAAATCAACGAAGCTATTTAGATGAGTAGCGGCATCTTCACTAGGAAGGCCGGCGAATTGATCTTTCATGACAAGATTCAACAAAGCAGCATTGATTTCACAAGATTCAGTATCGGTAAGAGGAGCAATCGGAGTGCTAAGGAAATTATTATTGTTGGTATTGGTAAAGTCACATAATTTGTTATTATCTCGAGCCATCGTGACAAACAAGCAATCCAACACACACGAGCAAACAAAAAGCAAGCGAACGAGAAGAGAGGGTGAATAAAACAGCAAGGGTGAAGTGGGGCAGAGGAAAACGAGAGGCAAATGGCAAATAATGTAATGCGGGAGATAAGGGTTTGTGATGGGTACTTGGTATGTTGACTTTTGAGTAGACCTCCCCGGCAACGGCGCCAGAAGTCCTTCTTGCTACCTCTTGAGCAATGCGTTGGTTTTCCCTTGAAGAGGAAAGGGTGATGCAGCAAAGTAGCGTAAGTATCTCCCTCAGTTTTTGAGAACCAAGGTATCAATCCAGTAGGAGGCTACGCGCGAGTACCTCGCACCTACACAAAACAAATAACTCCTCGCAACCAACGCGATAAGGGGTTGTCAATCCCTACACGGTCACTTACGAGAGTGAGATCTGATAGATATGATAGGATAATATTTTTGGTATTTTTGTGATAAAGATGCAAAGTAAAATAAAAGCAAAGTAAAAAGCAACAGAAGTATTGGAAGATTAATATGATGAAGATAGACCCGGGGGCCATAGGTTTCACTAGTGGCTTCTCTCATGAGCATAAGTATTTTACGGTGGGTGAACAAATTACTATTGAGCAATTGACAGAATTGAGCATAGTTATGAGAATATCTAGGTATGATCATGTATATAGGCATCACGTCCGAGACAAGTAGACTGACTCCTGCCTGCATCTAATACTATTACTCCACACATCGACCGCTATCCAACATGCATCTAGAGTATTAAGTTCATAAGAATAGAGTAACGCCTTAAGAAAGATGACATGATGTAGATGGATAAATTCATGCAATATGATAAAAAACCCCATCTTGTTATCCTCGATGGCAACAATACAATACGTGCCTTGCTGCCCCTACTGTCACTGGGAAAGGACGCCGCAAGATTGAACCCAAAGCTAAGCACTTCTCCCATTGCAAGAAAGATCAATCTAGTAGGCCAAACCAAACTGATAATTCGAACAGACTTGCAAAGATAACCAATCATACATAAAAGAATTTAGAGAAGATTCAAATATTGTTCATAGATAAAGTTGATCATAAACCCACAATTCATCGGTCTCAACAAACACACCGGAAAAGAAAATTACATCGAATAGATCTCCACGAGAGAGGGGGAGAACATTGTATTGAGATCCAAAAAGAGAGAAGAAGCCATCTAGCTAATAACTATGGACCCGAAGGTCTGAGGTAAACTACTCACACTTCATTGGAGAGGCTATGGTGTTGATGTAGAAGCCCTCTGTGATGGATGTCCCCTCCGGCGGAGCTCCGGAACAGGCCCCAAGATGAGATCTCGTGGGTACAGAAGGTTGCGGCGGTGGAATTAGGTTTTTGGCTCCGTATCTGATCGTTTGGGGGTACGTAGGTATATATAGGAGGAAGAAGTACGTGGGTGGAGCAACAGGGGGCCCACGAGGGTGGAGGGCGCGCCTGGGGGGTAGGTGCGCCCCCTACCTCGTGGCTTCGCTGTTGGTTGCTTGATGTAGGGTCCAAGTCTCCTCGATCATGCTCATTCCAAAATCACATTCCCGAAGGTTTCATTCCGTTTGGACTCCGTTTGATATTCTTTTTCTGCGAAACTCTGAAATAGGCAAAAAATAGCAATTCTGGGCTGGGCCTCCGGTTAATAGGTTAGTCCCAAAAATAATATTAAAGTGAATAATAAAGCGCAATAATGTCCAAAACAGAAGATAATATAGCATGGAGCAATAAAAAAATTTAGATACATTGGAGACGTATCAGCCGGCAGCTGGAATTCCGGGCTAGAAAAGGAGCAAATATTAGAGACCTATTCTGTGCAACTCCAAACGTCCTGAAACTCCATTGAAGTTATTTTTGGAAATAATAAAAAATACTGAGCGAAGAAAATACCAGAGGGGACCCACACCCTGGGCACGAGGGTGGGGGCGCGCCCTACCCCCCTGGGCGCGCCCCCTGCCTCATGGGCCCCCTGGTGGCCCTCCGGTGTCCATCTTCTGCTATATGAAGTCTTTCGTCCGAGAAAAATTCATAAGCAAGCTTTCATGACGAGACTCCGCCACCACGAGGCGGAACCTTGGCGGAACCAATCTAGGGCTCTGGCAGAGCTGTTATGCCAGGGAAACTTCCCTCCAGGAGGGGGAAATCATCACCATCGTCATCACCAACGCTCCTCTCATCGGGAGGGGGCCAATCTCCATCAACATCTTCACCAGCACCATCTCCTCTCAAACCCTAGTTCATCTCTTGTATCCAATTCTTGTCTCTAAGTCTGAGATTGGTACCTGTAGGTTGCTAGTAGTGTTTATTACTCCTTGTAGTTGATGCTAGTTGGTTTGTTTGGTGGAAGATCATATGTTCAGATCCATTATGCATATTAATACCCCTCTGTTATGAACATGAATATGCTTGGTGAGTAGTTACGTTTGTTCCTGAGGACATGGGAGAAGTCTTGCTATTAGTAGTCATGTGAATTTGGTATTCGTTCGATATTTTGATGAGATGTATGTTGTCTTGCCTCTAGTGGTTTCATGTGAACGTCGACTACATGACACTTCACCATTATTTGGGCCTAGAGGAAGGCGTTGGGAAGTAATAAGTAGATGATGGGTTGCTAGAGTGACAGAAGCTTAAACCCTAGTTTATGCGTTGCTTCGTAAGGGGCTGATTTGGATCCATATGTTTCATGCTATGTACTGACAACTTGGAGTTGTCAGCCTAACCAGGTTGATGAACACCGGTTTAAAAACATCACAAATCTTGTCAAAAGAGAGAAAAACTTAGCAAAAAGCGAATAAAAACCCTTGTAGTCGAGGCTTTTCACGGGCTGCCAGGCCCCAATTTCGAGGCTTTTCATGGGCTGCCAGGCCACCGAGTTAAACCATTTTTGCAAAGCCTTTTAAGATGGTCCTCAATCCTTAACCAAACATCATTTTAACTTGGCAAGTTCAGGGTCTTATTAGAGTAACTTGTCAAAGTTCGATGCGTCATACCAGGTTTACCTGGGCGGAGTGACTTACTTAAAGAGGCAGGCTAACCCGGGGTTTTAGGTGTATACACCAAGCTTCCAAGCCATGGCTTGATAGCCTATTACAAGTGTAGATTCTTTGTTCATTTCGACAGCAAAGAATCCCCAAGTAACATTTTGAGCTGTGCTCAGTGGGTGCCCATGTTTGAGTTGTTGTTTTATAACACTCTCTTTGGCCCCGGATTGATTTGGCTTTGAGCCGATCAAGAGCTGTGACTATGGTTCAGATACGACCAAGCCCCCAAGTCATGTTGTGGCATTGCGCCGATCAAGAGGTGTAGCTATGGTTCGGATACGACCAAGCCCCCAAGTGATATTGTATAAAGCTTTGATAAGCTGAATCAAGGGGTAAACCGGACGCCGCCTTATAAACAGAAGCTCCATGTAACCACACATGATGTAAGAAAAACAACAGATACCCCGCTTTAGCTGAGGTTCCGGTTTATTATATTGATCATAATATATACATTGTCATAATATGTATATAAGCAGAGCCTATGGCTCAAGTATAGTAGGGCCGAAGATGAGCAATATTCCACGGCCGGTTGGTCTCCTTCTCCGATTTACGTGAGTCTTTGCGCTCTCGAACATCGATTAGGTAGTATGACCCTTTGTGCAGATTCTTGCTAACCACAAAGGGTCCTTCCCAAGGGGGGGATAGCTTGTGCATATCCGTCTGATCCTGGATGAGTCGAAGCACCAAATCGCCTTCTTGAAAGGTTCTGGTTCTAACCCGGCGGCTGTGATAACGACGCAGATCTTGCTGATAAATCTCCGAACGGGCTGCTGCCATATCACGCTCCTCATCTAACAGGTCAAGAGCTTCCTTCCGTGCCTTCTCATTGTCAGCTTCGACATATGCCGCTACACGGGGTGAGTCATGAGGGATGTCACTAGGAAGAACTGCTTCCGCTCCATAAACCATGAAGAACGGTGTGTACCCTGTCGATCTGTTGGGTGTGGTATTGATGCTCCATAACACAGAAGGTAACTCCTCAACCCAAAAATCCGGCGTCCGTTGCAAAGGAACCATAAGCCGGGATTTGATGCCTCTCAAGATCTCTTGATTGGCCCTCTCCACTTGACCATTGGACTGGGGGTGAGCCACTGATGATACGTCAAGCCGGATGTGCTCTCGTTGATAGATCTCCTTCATGGCACCCTTTGACAGATTGGTACCGTTGTCTGTTATAATGCTGTGTGGAAAACCAAACCGGAAGATCACCTTTTTGATGAATTGAACCGCCGTAGCTGCATCACACTTACTGACTGGCTCTTCCTCCACCCACATCGTGAACTTATCAACCGCCACCAAAAGGTGGGTCTTCTTGTCCTTGGATCTCTTGAAGGGCCCAACCATATCCAGCCCCCAAGTTGCAAACTGCCAAGTGATTGGAATCATCCTCAATTCTTGAGCTGGTACATGAGCAGGTCGTGAGAATTTTGGACATCCATCACACCTTTTGACCAAGTCCTCGGCATCAGCATGAGTTGTTAACCAATAAAAACCGTGGCAAAACGCCTTGGCCACCAGAGACTTTGAACCGGCGTGGTGACCACAATCTCCTTCGTGGATCTCACGCAAAATTTCACGGCCTTCTTCAGAAGACACACAGCGTTGAAACGCCCCTGTCACACTGCAATGATGTAACTCTCCATTGATAATAGTCATGGACTTGGACCGCCGGATTATCTGCCTGGCCAAAGTTTCATCCTCTGGTAACTCACCCCGGTTCATATACACCAAATATGGAACCGTCCAATCCGGAATAACATGAAGAGCCGCCACCAACTGAGCTTCCGGATCAGGAATAGACAAATCGTCTTCACCAGGGAGTTTGGCGGACGGATTATGCAACACATCTAGGAAGACATTAGGTGGAAACGGTTTACGTTGGGAACCCAAGCGGCTTAAAGCGTCCGCCGCTTCGTTCGTCCGCAGGTCCACATGATCCACCTGATAACCTTTGAAATGACCTGCAACAATATCCACCTCACGACGATATGCCGCCATGAGTGGGTCCTTGGAGTCCCAAGTGTCGGACACTTGTTGAGCCACCAGGTCCGAGTCACCGAAGCACTTAACTCGGCTTAGGTTCATCCCCTTAGCCATCCGAAGACCATGGAGTAAGGCCTCATATTCAGCTGCATTGTTAGTGCAAGGGAACATTAAACGGAGAACATAACAAAACTTATCACCTCGTGGGGAAGTTAATACAACTCCAGCCCCCGAGCCCTCCAATTGCCTGGACCCATCAAAATGAATAGTCCAATAAGTATGATCCGGCTTCTCTTCTGGCGCTTGTAGTTCTGTCCAATCATTGATGAAATCCACAAGTGCCTGAGATTTCATCGCCGTTCGGAGTATGTATTTCAACCCGTGAGGCCCGAGCTCGATAGCCCACTTAGCAATCCGTCCAGTTGCTTCCCTGTTCTGGATTATATCCCCCAAAGGAGCAAAGCTGACCACCGTGATGGGATGACCTTGGAAATATTGCTTAAGCTTCCGGCTTGCCATGAAAACTCCATACACCAACTTCTTCCAATGCGGGTACCTCTGCTTGGACTCAATAAGTACCTCACTGATATAGTAAACCGGCCGTTGAACCGGATATTCCTTTCCGGCCTCCTTGCGCTCCACCACAATAGCCACGCTAACAGCCCGGGTGTTAGCTGCCACATATAGCAAAAATGGCTCTTTGTCAACTGGAGCAGTGAGAACCGGCGAATTAGCCAGCTGCCGCTTTAAGTCCTCAAATGCTTCATTAGCGGCGTCACTCCAGACGAAGTTATCTATTTTCTTCAGCATCTGATACAAAGGGATGGCCTTCTCGCCGAGGCGACTGATAAACCGGCTCAACGCGGCAATCCGGCCTGCCAGGCGTTGAACATCATTGATACACTTCGGTTTGGCCAATGAAGTGATGGCTTTGATCTTTTCCGGATTAGCTTCAATACCCCTGTTAGACACCAAAAAGCCCAAGAGCTTGCGTGCCGGTACACCAAAAACACACTTGGCCGGGTTAAGCATCATTTTATAAACCCACAGGTTATCAAAGGTCTGTTTCAAGTCATCTATCAATGTCCCCTTCTGTCTAGATTTTACCACAATATCATCCACATAAGCATGAACATTGCGGCCGATCTGATCATGAAGACAATTCTGCACACACCGCTGATAAGTCACCTGGGCACTCTTGAGCCGAAAGGGCATAGACACATAACAGAAGGCTCCAAAAGGAGTTATGAAGGCTGTCTTCTCCTGGTCCTTAACTGCCATTTTGATCTGATGATAACCAAAATATGCATCTAGAAAGCTCAAACGCTCGCAACCCGCCGTAGCATTGATGATTTGATCAATACGCGGGAGAGCAAAAGGATCTGCTGGGCAAGCCTTGTTGAGATCTGTATAGTCCACACACATACGCCAAGTGCCATTCTTCTAAAGTACTAGCACCGGATTAGCCAACCACTCAGGATGAAACACTTCGACGTTAAACCCAGCCGCCAAGAGCTTGACAACTTCTTCTCCAATAGCCTTGCGTCTTTCTTCATTGAATCGCCGGAGAAATTGCTTGACCGGTTTATACTTGGGATCAACATTGAGAGTGTGCTCAGCGAGTTCTCTCAGTACACCTGGCATGTCAGAAGGCTTCCACGCAAAGATGTCCCGATTCTCACGGATGAACTCGATGACCGCGCTTTCCTATTTGGGATCCAAGTTAGCACTGATGCTAAACTGCTTGGATGAATCGCTAGGAACGAAATCAACAAGCTTAGTCTCATCACCCGATTTAAACTTCAAAGCCGGTTCATGCTCTATAGTCGGCTTTTTCAAAGAAGTCATATCCGCCGGATCAACACTGTCCTGGTAGAACTTCAACTCTTCCGTTGCACAAACTGACTCAGCATATGCCGCATCACCTTCTTCACACTCCAAAGCGATCTTGCGGCTCCCACGCACTGTTATAGTTCCCTTGTGACCCGGCATCTTGAGCTGTAGATAAACATAACAAGGCCATGCCATAAACTTAGCATAAGTTGGCCGTCCAAACAGGGCATGATACGGGCTTTTGATTTTCACCACTTCGAAGGTCAATGTTTCTGATCTCGAGTCATGCTCATCTCGAAAGCCACCTCCAGAGCTATTTTACCAACAGGATATGCCGATTTACCAGGCACCACACCATGGAACACCGTATTGGACGGTTTAAGATTTTTATCTGTTAATCCCATGCGACAGAAAGTTTTGTAATAAAGGATGTTAATACTACTCCCCCCATCCATGAGTACCTTAGTGAACTTATAACCTCCCACCTGAGGTGCCACCACCAATGCCAGATGACCCGGATTGTCAACCCGGGGTGGATGATCCTCTCTACTCCACACGATCGGCTGCTGAGAGCAGCGCAAGTAACGGGGCACCGCGGCTTCAACGGAGTTCACTGCCCTCTTGTGAAGCTTCTGATCGCGCTTGCACAAACTAGTGGTGAAGACATGATACTGCCCACTATTCAACTGCTTTGGGTTGCTCTGATAACCCAACTATTGCTGTTGCTGCTGATTGCCCTGATGATTATAACCACCTTGGTTGCCCTGATTGCCTTGATTGTTATGTCCACCCTGATTACCGTGGAAGCCTGAACCGGAATTTCCACCACCATAACCCGGCCCATGAGATCCGGGGCCTGAACCGCCACCCGGTCCATGATCATACCGAAAGAGATCAGAATTTTTGAATTCCTGCATGATATAACAATCCTTCCAGAGGTGCGTGGACGGTGTCTCCTTCGTTCCGTGTTTTGGGCAAGGCTAGTTTAACACATAAGACAGGCGGTCCGGGTTAGGACTTGGCCCTCCACCACGCTGGGGTGGTTTACCCTTACGCCGTTGGCCTTTGTCATGTGTGTTGGTATTCGCCACGAAGTCTAAGCTATGGTCTGCTTTACGCTTGCCGTTGTTTCCATGACCCGCCGGGTTATGCTGCTACCCCTTGGCGTTGCCGCTCCTCTTTCCCTTCCCTGTCTTATCATCGTCAGACTCGGGGTCCTTGGTACTATCAGAGTCAGCATGTTTTACCAGAGCTGCCATAAGTGTTCCCATGTCATTACAATGACGTTTGAGCCGTCCCACCTTCAACTTCAGGGGTTCAAACCGGCAATTGCCTTCCAATGTTAAAACTGCGGTATCAGCGTTGATGCGTTCCGATGAATGCAAAATCTCTGAAACCCGGCGCACCCAACGGGTTGTTGACTCTCCTTCCTCCTGGACACAGGTAGCTAAGTCCACAATTGACATGGGCTGCTTGCATGTATCGTTGAAATTCTGGATAAACCGAGCTCTCAAGTCGGCCCATGACCTAATAGAATTAGCCGGTAAACTCTTCAGCCAAGTGCGGGTTATCCCCTCTAGCGTCATGGTGAAGTATTTAGCACATGCCGCGTCATCCACATCCAGCATCTCCATGGCCATCTCATAGCTTTCAACCCATGTCTCGGGGGATAAATTGGCGGTGTAATTCGGCACCTTGCGTGGGCCTTTGAAATCCTTGGGCAAACGCACGTTGCGCAGTGCTGGGATGAGACACGGTACTCCCAAAGAGCTAGAAGCAACTCCTGGTTCCACAGACGTGGTTGGACGAACCGGAGTAAGCTGGCGGGCCTCATGCTGCACTACTAACTCGGCCTCCCGACGAGCTCTAGCGCGATCCACCACATCCTGAGCATCACCGCCACCACCCACCGGGTTATGACCATGGGGCGGATCACGGTTTCGCGCATTGCTTGACACGGCCGGCTCATCAATACGCCTGCTGTAGCTCCGGCTTGGGCGAGGAGTAGAATGGATCCTTTCGCGACTATGTGAATAAGCCTGCTGCTGAACCAAAGCTGTCTGAAGAAGCTCCCTAGCCCGCCGCGTCTCGACTGCGACCGGAGACTCGCCTTCGATCGGGAAGGCCGCCAGCCATGAAGCGGCAGCGACAATGTTGTCCATCGGGTTAGAGTAATGACCCGGTGGTGTTGGGACATGCTGTGTCACAATGTTTTTCTGGTGAGGCGGATCCACCAAACGTGGCTGAACCGGCGCTCCCGCTCCAGGTGCCTCCGCCCGGTTTACCACCGGCGGATTACTGGTCCCTGCTCCTGGGATATTAAAGAGGTTCCTAGCTTCATAAACCGGCGGCAGACGAGATCAGTACCTCCTTTTCAGTACATCGTTCGACGCACTCTGATCTAGCATAAGCCGGTAAGCCTGTGCATCCAATGCGGCCCGTTCTGCAGCCATCCTGGTATCCTCAGCTGCCAAGTCGGCTTTGGCCTGGGTGATCTGATCTTTCACCTTCGCTAGTTCTGCATTATGTGCATCTTGATCCGCCGGGTTAACCTCCGCCATCAGCGTTGCCAAAGCGTCAAATAAATCTGATAGAACCTGAGCCGGCGGTCGATGCTGTTTATCCGGAAATAACCGCCGTTGCGGTTGAAGAGTGGAGCGCTGGCTGCGTACCAGACATGAAGATCGCAACCCTATTTGGCAGAGCAAAGGGGTCCGGAATACTGTCGCCATCGGAACAGCCCCCAATCCGGCCATCTTGCAACTAATATAACGACTCGGTCTCTCCGGTTGATGACTCGTCGCCGGAATAAACGACGGTCTCGCCACCCGATTCCGATCTATCCTCAGATTCCACTCCGTGGATGACTCCCACGAAGGCACGCTTCATGGCAGGCTTAACCCGGGCAGATCTCACACGCTGAGCCGTCTCGACGATGTCGGTGCAGATGTCCAGCTCAGGGCCCGGTTCGCCGATCTTGCCAATGAAAACGTGTATGCCGCCGAAGGGGACCCAGTACCCGTACTCGATTGAGCCGGCCTCGGGGCCCCAGCCTGCATCGTCGATGTAGAGTTTGCCACGATGACTCTTGGTCATCCGGCCCACAGCGTAGCCCTTGAGTCCTTCGAAGCTGCCCTCTAAGAACCCAAAACCATCGTGCGATAGCCCCACGGTGGGTGCCAACTGTCGTGGTTTTGTCATGGCAGATGTCCTAAGGAAAGGACTTAGTCGTGGAGCCATCGCGCGGGTTAGCTTAAAGGGGTTAAAGTGGACAAGGGACGTAGAGAGTTTATACTGGTTCGGCCACTTGCGGTGAAGGTAAAAGCCTAATCCAGTTGTTGTGGAATTTCTAGGGTTACGATGACCAGGGAGCGAATACGCTTTGCCTGAGTCTCGAGTTGTTGTCTGTTGTCCTAAACCGCCGCCGGGTCGTCCCCTTATATACATGGGTTGATGCCCGTCAGTTTACAGAATCCCGAGGCCGGCTCATAAACGTGTCCGTCTCGGTCTCTGCTCTTTCTATCTTACAACACAGGTTTACATATCAATGCCGGTTTATGTCTACAGGCCTTAAACCGGCTTTGGGCCCTGGGCCTTCATAAAGCGCCACCGTCTTTGTCTTCATGGGCTTCAGATATAGTGAACTACTATGGGGTTAACCCGGCCTCTCCTGGCCGGTTTACGCCCAGTGGTAATATCCCGAACACTATGGTTAGGTTTACCTTAATAGTTCTTTTGTAGTTGTGGATGCTTGCAATAGGAGTTAATCATAAGTGGGATGCTTGTCCATGTAAGGACAGCACCCAAGCACCGGTCCACCCACATATCAAATTATTAAAGTACCGAACGCGAATCATATGAACGTGATGAAAACTAGCTTGACGATAATTCCCATGTGTCCTCGGGAGCGCTTTTCTCTATATAAGAGTTTGTCCAAGCTTGTCCTTTGCTACAAAAAGGATTGGGCCATCTTGCTGCACTTTATTTACTTTTGTTACTTGTTGCTCGTTGTAAATTGTCTTATCACAAAACTATCTGTTACCGATAATTTCAGTGCTTGCGGAGAATACCTTGCTGAAAACCGCTTATCATTTCCTTCTGCTCCTCGTTGGGTTTGACACTTGTCGGGGATATACCCCGCGGTATGACCCGGCCGGACTTGGCGCTTCATCGTAACCCGCCGGAGGATTGGCAACTCACAGGTCTGGTGGTTCACTGGTGTGATGACTCACGAGCCTGGCGACTTAATGATGGCCCCGACGGCGGGTCAGACGGATGACAAGGGCCCAAGGCCCAGTAGGCCCGCTCATGTTATTGTGGGCCGGCTTAAGACGGAAGGCATGAGGAATATTTCCTTTACAAGGAAGCAAGTCCCGTACTTGTATCCGACTTGTAATAGAGAATAAGTTAGTTTTAATCCTACTAGGACTCTACATGTAAGCCGCCTCTTCAACTTATATAAGGAGGGGCGGGGCATCCCAAGAGGGACAAGCAAGAAGCAACAATCTCTAGGGCTAGACACAAAGAGCCGGCTGAACCGGCGACTCTCTCATGATCATAATGAGACCTAGCCACAAACAGCATGTAGGGCTATTACCGGATGATGTTTCCCGGGGCCCGAAGCTGTCTAAATTCTTGTCTTGCGTGTTGCGTCTCTCGTCCCGATCAACCCCTCTCAAGCTACCGCATAGATGCGCTGGCCTCGCGACTAAGTCCTGACACTAAGGACATCTGCCATAACAAAACCACGACAGTTGGCGCCCACCGTGGGGCAGGCGCACGGTGGTGTTGAGTTCTTGAAGGGATCTTTTTTAGGGTTCGAGGGGCTCATAGTTTTTCAGATGAAGAAGAGCCGGTTTGGAAGGATCAGCATTGGCGTTGAGTTCGTCCGTTCAAATTTACAATCTGTGAGACCAAAAAGTTCAAGGAGATCAGGGTTGCGATCTGTTCGCTGCTCTGTCACCAAAGGATCAGGACCTGAAGTTGACGAACAAAACGTGTGATCCGTCCGTCCTGTAAAAAAGGGGGTCAAAATAACTACGACCACGACTCAGACTCGAGATTCATCTTCAATTCTACTCCTGAGCCGTCTTCATCAAGTCGTCGGTCGCCTCGCCTGCCAGCCTCCTCCGGCCGTGCCGCCGAGCCACCCGGATCTGCGGTCTCCCTCCGATCCAAGCCGGCCGCCCACGCCTGTATGGGCTACCCATGTGCGACCTGCTTCTGCGGTTTCTCCTCGCCTCTGCTCCCGCGGCGTCAACCACTTGCAACCATGGCTGAGATTCGTGCGGATCGTCCAAAACCAGCACGACCCGGAGAAAGAGTCCGACCTGCCTGGCTTCGCTCTACCTTTGCCATTGTGGTCTTGCTCCGCCGCAGTGGCTCTGTCTCCACCAACTCCTCGAGCGCCTGCTCCACTACTCCCATCAAACCGCAGCTGGCAGATCAAGTCCCGTGTAAGCTAGCGCGTTGCCTCAACCTCAAGTGCTAATTGTGTCCATCGGCTCAGGTGCTAGTACGTACTCAAGTCAAATCCAAAAGTACGTCCAAAAGTACTCCAGTAGCACGTGATGAGGGCATGTTATTTGAGTGCTGCTCTGATAACTACTACAAACGCTGATTGACTATAGGTCAACCATCAGTCAACAATGAAAAAAGCAACAACTAGGAGGAAGACGCAGATGCGGACACGGATTCGCTTCCGCCACTGCTGCCTTTCATGACTCGCCTTCGTTCGCATACCTCGACGCACTGTTGGAGCGCCGCGTCAAGTTTGCCTGCGCCTCCAGATCGCCGCGATGAATGGGCGACTTATAGCGGGCCTCGACCGCAAATCGACCACACCCAAATTCACCATGCTCTGCCTCCATGTGAGACTTTTTGGTTTGTACAGCCAAAACACGATGAGCCGCCGCCTGCCCCCGGATCGACTCGTGTCCGTTTTCAAGCTATTCAATTCGCCACTTCCGCCGTCTCAAACACGCTGGCGCTGCAGTTCCTGAGCCACCGCCATGGTGATGCCTCCGTTTCTCTGCTGTTGACCCGCCATGAGTTGCCGGTTTGCCCGAGCCATTTTTTGTTGCGTTGAATGGATCATCGGTCATCCGACCAAATCAGGTGACATCCATCTAAATTTAGTTTATTAGCCTATATTGTTCTTTGTCAAAGGACAATTACTTTGATCTGTACGTTTTTTGTATACATGATAATTGTTCACTACAAAAGTGACTTATACGGCGGGTGCGGGGTGTACGCTAGCAATATTCTGCACCGGCGTTCGCCCATGTTGTGCTGCTGAATGTATATGTGAGCAAATCACCGCCCCCCGCTTCATCAACACACGGGACTGACTCGTCGTTCGTGCCCGCGGCCGGCTCACCCGTGTCCGTGACGTTTTTCCAACACCGCTGCCGACTCACCCGTCCGCACCGGTTTACAATGCCGCGGCCAACTCGTCCATCCAAAATAAATATATATATATACCAGGTGCTATCTTTTCTATGTATTTTATCAGCACATATTAAATCATTTGAGAAACAATTGCTTTGGCCTGTAATATTTTTATGCAGGACGGCTATTAAAAGAAAAAGGTGTGGTATTACACCGCGGAGGCATGTTCGGTTGTGCCGCGCAGCTTCATGGACACGCGTATCGCGGTCCGGTTTACATCAACGCGCCGGCCGACTCACCCGTCCGCACCACCTTACAACGCCACGGACGACTCGCCCGTCCGCCCTCGCCGCCGGTTCATGCATCCGTGCCGGTTTGCAACGCGGAGGACAACTTGCTCGTCCGCACCGGCTTACAACTCCGCGGCCGGCTCATCTGTCTGCTCCCGCGGCTGACTCGGCCGTGATTGGTTTCAGCTTCATCGTGATCATCATCAACTCCGCGGTGGATAATTTCTGGCCTGACATATCAGGTGAAATCAATCAAGTAAATTTTTATATATTATATATTGTTTTCTTTAAAAAGAGAAATTACTCTGGCTTGCGAGGTTTTTGATACAGGACAATTGTTCACTACATCAACACAACATGGTTGACTTGCCCATCCGCGCGGCTTACCGCGCTGGCGATCGATTCGCCCGTCCGGACCGGCTTACAACACCACGGCCGGCTCATCTGCCTATGCCGCCTCTCATGCAACGGTCGTCTTTACCATCCGTCTCTCGCGGGTTGGTCTATATAAACACACTGGCCGCACCTGTATGCATGAGCTGTTTATTCAATATGAGCGAGTCAGTGCTTGGGAAGCTCGGTTTTCTTCCAACAAATTGGAGGCGAATTATCATGTATTATCAGCCGCCGTCTGCACTGGATGGTTCAATGGGCAGGTGCACAAGCCGCCGCCACTACAGTTTGGTTAACTTCAAAACATCCCGTTGGAAGGAACCATTGGCCGAGTTACTGACACGGCTCATATGGGATCATTTATAACCCGCCGCAGTCACTTCAACCTTCTGTGGATTCACATCGCGCTATCAACACCAATGATATACACCTTATGCTATGGTCAATATGGAGAATCTCAAAGCCAACTCCTCGAGTCGTCTTGAGACTCGGGGGCTACAATGATATGACTCGGCAGCATTGGTCGGTTTCAATGCATTCAAGAACTCCGGGTCATTGGAGGGAAAAATAATCCGGTCCCGGAGGCTACCGCCATATTGGTGAAATGTTTAAAGGCTGTCATAAAATTCCCGGCTTAAAAAGAAGGATTCCGGTTTAGATCCGGCTCAAGAGACTTGACATCTCCCACAAAGCACTGAAGCTCTTAAATATCCGGTTTAAAATCCGGTTCAAGGGAAATTTATCTGCCACAAAGTTTTGAAGCTCTCAAATCCGGTTCAAAATCCGGTTCAAGGTAAATTTGTCTATCACAAAGCTTTGAAACTCTCAATATCCGGTTTTTCCGGTTCAAAAAGAATTTATCTCTCGCAAAGTTCGAGTTCTCAGGAAAAATTAAAGGGACCAAAAAGAGTCTTTACAAAGCACAACCCAAACATAGGTACCCTGCTTTAAGGACCACTCGGAGCTGATCGTATTCGAATTTAGCTTAACCCTTTTGGTGTGACCTTGATCGTATTCGAACCAGAGTCATTAAATATTCTCATGATAACTAGGGGGCTTCCTCTTCAAACATAGGTCGTATTCGAACCAAAGAGAATAGCTGTCGGTACCCTCTTGATCGGCACACTGCCGAGCTCGCTAGGGGGCTTCTTGTTCGTATTCGAATCATAGCTCAACCCCTTTTGGAAACCGGCGTGGATCGTATTCGAATCAGCGTCGTTAAACAACTCTCAAGGTCATTTGGGGGCTTCCTGTTCAAACATAGGTCGTATTCGAACCAAAGAGAACATAGCTATCGGTACCCTCTTGATCGGCAACGCCAAAGCCACTGGGGGCTATATGATCGTATTCGAATCTTAGCTTAACCCCTTTGGGATGGTTTTCTGATCGTATTCGAATCAGAAGCCTCAGAAGAAAAAAAATTGAAGTCTCTTTTTGCAAACAATTTTTTGGATTTTACTTGAAGCTTTTTTGATCATATCTGAAGCATATATGAGTGGTTTCTATTTAACCCGGCTTGATTTTCGATGATAAATCGCCAGCTTATGACGATCATCATCTATGTGGAAGCATTGGCTTCTAAGGATTGGGTTATCACCCTTACTGCACAGGTCATGTAAACCGGCAGTACAAATTCAATATCACAGTGGTTATATGTGAGATATTATGACCCGCCCTGCGGTAAACCGCCAAGGGATCTTGTGATCTACTTGTGTGCAGGATAAGACTACATTTGGGCGGTTACCCGCCCTGGCTTTTGACGTTAAGTCGCCAGGGCATATGTTGTTTAAACTCTGTGCAGGATTTACAGAGCTATGACTTACATAAATGATTAAGTTCAAGCCCATCATCAAAGATTGAAATTGGTGTCTCAAAAGGGTTATCAATTCTTGCTTTTCTCAAAGGCTATAAGCCGCTGGGTTATAAAAATTCCGGCTTACAATGGAGGCGTATTAAATTGCCATCGGCCATGAGCCGTCGAGTATTTAAACTCCGGGTTTACTTATCAACAGATGAGGTATTCAAAGTCGCTTTGGCACAATGGCTATTATTTTATCAATGGATATGATTTATTCTACAAGGGAAGGAATAGTCCCGAGTCGCTGCAGGCTTATGACCCGACACTTGGGGGCTACATTATTCAAATTGATATTACATCGAATATGCAAGTCCCATGTTACTGCCAGCATGTACCATGGCACTTGGGGGCTAATGTAAAGACATTTTTTGCTCAACTTATTGAAGACCCGACTCATCACATTGTAATGAGCCGGCCCTTGGGGCCTACCAATTGCTCATGTAGAAAATTGAAGGTACACAAGCCTTAATCCATCATATTGAAAGATCCACTGCTCAGTTGGTAGAGTACAAAGCTCTTAACCTTGTGGACGTGGGTTCAAGCCCCATGGTGGAGATTACATCATATGATGTTATTATCAATGAATCATATACAAAGTCCGAGCTCAGTAATATCTTACTAAGCCGGCCCTTGGGGGCTACATGTTGCTAGTCATGTTTACATGACCATATTTACAAAGTCCCTGCTCATTATTATATAATGACCCGGCCCTTGGGGGCTACATTGGTTGAAGTTTTTATGAGCATAAGGCAATTACAAGTCCCAGGTTGCTGCAAGGATGCCAACCCGGTACTTGGGGGCTACATATGTGGAATATTCAGTTTATGACTAATGATTGAGATGAATAACCCGGTTTTCTTCAAGGTGGCAACACTTATATTGAAGCAAGTTTTAAGTTATCACTATGTTCTCCTCTTAAGACTTGGGTGCTACAGGTGATATGCATATAAGGGAGAAAAAATCTTCAAATTCTCAGTTTGGAGCAGACCAGATTGACCCGGTGTTTGCAACTATTATGACCCGGTGTCACCAATAATAATGACCCGGCGTCGGCAACAGTTATGACCCGGTGTTATCAATATTTACAAGCCGGTAATTTTGGCAATTATAACTAGCCAGCCTCTACATCTTTAAACTAGCGGATCACTAGATGAATCTTGAGTCTAAGATGTTTATTAAGCCGGGGTTTTGGAAACCGACTCAAATGGATTATTTCGTATAATATTTCTTTATAAGAGCCAATGTCAGCAAATGGATTATGAAGCTGGCCTATTGACCCGGATATTCCAGGAGAAAATGTCAAGGACTTAAGGATGATCAGGTGCCGGTTTGCAAGAATATTTAACCCGGAGCACAACCTGTCAAATTTGTTCATGAGTTATTTTGCAGGATCAGTTTAACATGGATAAATCAAAATTAAACTGGGGGCTAATGTCGGGGATATACCCCGCGGTATGACCCGGCCGGACTTGGCGCTTCATCGTAACCCGCCGGAGGATTGGCGACTCACAGGTCTGGTGGTGCACTGGTGTGACGACTCACGAGCTTGGCGACTTAATGATGGCCCCGACGGCGGGTCAGAGGGATGACAAGGGCCCAAGGCCCAGTAGGCCGGCTCATGTTATTGTGGGCCGGCTTAAGACGGAAGGCATGAGGAATATTTCCTTTACATGGAAGCAAGTCCCGTACTTGTATCCGACTTGTAATAGAGAATAAGTTAGTTTTAATCCTACTAGGACTCTACATGCAAGCCGCCTCTTCAACTTATATAAGGAGGGGCGGGGCATCCCAAGAGGGACAAGCAACAAGCAACAATCTCTAGGGCTAGACACAAAGAGCCGGCCGAACTGGCGATTCTCTCATGATCATAATGAGACCTAGCCACAAACAACATGTAGGGCTATTACCGGATGATGTTTCCCGAGGCCCGAAGCTGTCTAAATTCATGTCTTGCGTGTTGCGTCTGTCGTCCCGATCAACCCCTCTCAAGCGACCGCATAGATGCGCTGGCCTCGCGACTAAGTCCTGACACTAAGGACATCTGCCCTGACAAAACCACGACAACACTCTTACTTATCGAAAGGACTATGATGGATCCCCTATACTTGTGGGTCATCAAGACTCTTTTCTGGCGCCGTTGCCGGGGAGTAAAGCGCCTTTGGTAGGTGGAATTTGGTAAGGAAAAATTTATATAGTGTGCTGAAATTTACTGTCACTTGTTACTATGGAAAGTAATCCTTTGAGGGGCTTGTTCGGGGTATCTTCACCTCGACCAGTAGAGCAAAGAGTTGCTCCTCAACCTACTAAACCTACTGAAAATGAAAATGTTTACTTTGAAATTCCTTAGGGTATGATAGAAAAACTGCTAGCTAATCCTTTTGCAGGAGATGGGACATTACATCCTGATGAGCACCTAATCTATGTGGATGAAGTTTGTGGATTATTTAAGCTTGCAGGTATGCCCGATGATGTTATCAAGAAGAAGGTCTTCCCTTTATCTTTGAAGGGAGATGTATTGACATGGTATAGGCTATGTGATGATATGGGATCATGGAACTACAGACGATTGAAATTGGAATTTCATCAGAAGTTTTATCCTATGCATCTTGTTCATCGTGATCGTAATTACATATATAATTTTTGGCCTCGTGAAGGAGAAAGCATCACTCAAGCTTGGGGGAGGCTTAAGTCAATGTTATATTCATGCCCCAATCATGAGCTCTCAAGAGAATTGATTATTGAAAAAATTTATGCTCGGCTTTCTGACAACAATCGCACCATGCTCGATACTTCTTGTACTGGTTCTTTTATGATGAAGACTATTGAATTCAAATGGGATTTATTAGAAAGAATTAAATGCAACTCTGAAGATTGGGATCTCAACGAAGGTAAAGAGTCAGGTATAACACCTAAGTTTGATAGTGTTAAATCTTTTATGGATACCAATGTTTTCCGTAAATCTAGCACTAAATATGGACTTGACTCTGAAATAGTAGCTTCTTTTTGTGAATCTTTTGCGGCTCAGGTTGATCTCCCTAAGGAGAAGTGGTTTAAATATCATCCTCCCATAGAAGTAAAAGTAGTTGAACCTATTAAAGTTGAAGAAAAGACAATCACTTATAATGATCCTATTGTTCCTACTAGCTATGTTGAGAAACCACCTTTCCCTGTTAGGATAAAGGATCATGCAAAAGCTTCAACCGTGGTTCGTAAAAGTAATATTAGAACTTATGCACCCCTTGAGCAAGTTAAAGTTGAACCTAATATTGCTATTGTTAAAGATCTCTTGGCAGATAATATTGATGGGGATGTTATTTATTTCTGTGATGAGACTGCTAGAATTGCTAAACCTAGTGCTAAAGATAAACATCGACCTGTGGTTGGCATGCCTGTTATTTCTGTTAAAATAGGAGATCATTGTTATCATGGCTTACGTGACATGGGTGCTAGTGCTAGTGCAATACCTATTGACTTATACAAAGAAATTATGCATGATATTGCACCTACTAAGTTAGAAGAAATTGATGTTACCATTAAGCTTGCCAATAGAGATACTATATCACCAATTGGAATTGTTAGAGATGTTGAAGACTTGTGTGGGAAAACTAAATATCCTGCTGATTTTCTTGTTCTTGGTTCCCCACAAGATAGCCTTTGTCCCATTATACTGGTAGACCCTGCTTAAACATTGTTAATGCTAAGATAGACTGCGAAAAGGATGTTGTTACAATTGGTCTAGGTGATATGTCTCATGAGTTTAATTTTTCTAAATTTCGTAGACAACACCGTGAAGAGGAATTGCCTAGTAAGGATGAAATTATTGGTCTTTCTTCTATTGCTGTGCCTCCTAATGATCCTTTAGAACAATATTTGCGAGACCATGAAAATGATATGTTTATGAATGAAAGAAGGGAAATAGAAGAAGTATTCTTCAAACAGGGACCTATTCTGAAACAGAACATGCCTGTCGAAATCCTAGGGGATCCTCCTCCACCCAGGGGTGACCCTATGTTTGAGCTTAAGCCATTGCCTGATACCCTTAAATATGCTTATCTTGATGAAAAGAAGATATATCCTATTATTATTAGTGCTAACCTTTCAGAGAAGGAGGAAGAAAAATTATTGAAAACTCTGAAGAAGCACCGTGCTGCTATTGGATATACTCTTGATGATCTTAAGGGCATTAGTCCCACTCTATGTCAACACAAAATAAATTTGGAGAAAGATGCCAAACCAGTTATTGATGATCAACGATGGCTGAATCCTAAGATGAAAGAAGTGGTAAGAAAGGAAATACTAAAGCTCCTTGAGGCAGGTATAATTTATCCCGTTGCTGATAGTTAGTGGGTAAGTCCTGTCCATTGTGTCCCTAAGAAGGGAGGTATTACTGTCGTTCCTAATGATAAAGATGAATTGATTCCACAAAAAATTATTACAGGTTATAGGATGGTAATTGATTTCCGCAAATTAAATAAGGCTACTAAAAAAGATCATTACCCCTTACCTTTTATTGATCAAATGCTAGAAAGATTATCCAAACATACACATTTTTGCTTTCTAGATGGTTACTCTGGTTTCTCTCAAATACCTCTGTCAGCTGACGATCAAGCAAAGACCACATTTACTTGCCCTTTTGGTAGTTTTGCTTATAGACGTATGCCTTTTGGTTTATGTAATGCACCTGCTACCTTTCAAAGATGCATGATGGCTATATTCTCTGATTTTTGTGAAAAGATATGTGAGGTTTTCATGGATGATTTCTCCGTTTATGGATCCTCTTTTGATAATTGCTTGAGCAACCTTGATCGAGTTTTACAGAGATGTGAAGAAACTAACCTTGTCTTGAATTGGAAGAAGTGCCACTTTATGGTTAATGAGGGTATTGTCTTGGGGCATAAAATTTCTGAAAGAGGTATTGAAGTTGATAATGCTAAAGTTGATGCTATTGAAAAGATGCCATGTCCCAAGGACATCAAAGGTATAAGAAGTTTTCTTGGTCATGCCGGTCTTTATAGGAGGTTCATTAAGGACTTCTCAAAAATTTCTCGGCCTCTGACTAATCTATTACAGAAAGATATACCATTTGTCTTCGATGATGATTGTGTAGAAGCATTTGAAATACTTAAGAAAGCATTGATTTCTGCACCTATTGTTCAGCCACCTGACTGGAATTTACCTTTTGAAATTATGTGTGATGCTAGCGATAATGCAGTAGGTGCTGTTCTAGGACAAAGAGTTGATAAGAAATTAAATGTTATTCAATATGCTAGTAAAACTCTAGACAGTGCTCAGAGAAATTATGCTACTACTGAAAAGGAATTCTTAGCACTTGTATTTGCTTGTGATAAGTTTAGACCATATATTGTTGATTCTAAAGTAACTATTCACACTGATCATGCTGCTATTAAATATCTTATGGAAAAGAAAGATGCTAAACCTAGACTTATTGGATGGGTTCTCTTGCTACAAGAATTTGATTTGCATATTATTGATAGAAAGGGAGATGAGAACCCCGTTGCAGACAACTTGTCTAGGTTAGAGAATGTTCTTGATGAGCCACTACCTATTAATGATAGCTTTCCTGATGAACAACTGAATGTCATAAATGCTTCTCGTACTACTCCATGGTATGCTGATTATGCTAATTACATTGTTGCTAAATTTATACCACCTAGTTTCACATACCAGCAAAAGAAAAAGTTTTTCTATGATTTAAGATATTACTTCTGGGATGACCCACATCTTTATAAAGAAGGGGTAGATGGTGTTATTAGACGTTGTGTGCCTGAGCATGAACAGGAACAGATCCTATGCAAGTGTCACTCCGAGGCTTATGGAGGACACCACGCTGGATACAGAACTATGCATAAGGTATTGCAATCCGGTTTTTATTGGCCTACTCTCTTCAAGTATGCCCGTAAGTTTGTCTTATCTTGTGATGAATGTCAAAGAATTGGTAATATTAGTAGACGTCAAGAAATGCCTATGAATTATTCACTTGTTATTGAACCATTTGATGTTTGGGGCTTTGATTATATGGGACCGTTTCCTGCCTCTAATGGATATACACATATTTTAGTTGCTGTTGATTACGTTACTAAATGGGTAGAAGCTATTCCAACTAGTAGTGCTGATCATAACACTTCTATTAAGATGCTTAAAAAAGTTATTTTTCCGAGGTTTGGAGTCCCTAGATATTTAATGTCTGATGGTGGTTCACATTTTATTCATGGTGCCTTTCGTAAAATGCTTGCTAAGTATAATGTTAATCATAGAATTGCATCCCCGTATCACCCACGGTCTAGTGGTCCAGTAGAATTGAGTAATAGAGAACTCAATTTAATTTTGCAAAAGACTGTTAATAGATCTAGAAAGAATTGGTCCAAGAAACTTGATGATGCATTATGGGCCTATAGAACTGCGCCTAAAAATCCTATGGGTATGTCTCCGTATAAAATGGTTTATGGAAAAGCATGTCACTTACCTCTCGAACTAGAATATAAGGCATATTGGGCTATTAACAAGCTCAATTATGATTTCAAACTTGCCGGTGAGAAGAGGTTATTTGACATAAGCTCACTTGATGAATGGAGAACCCAAGCCTATGAGAATGCTAAGTTGTTTAAACAAAAAGTTAAAAGATGGCATGACAAAAGGATACAAAAGCGTGAGTTTAATGTAGGTGACTATGTATTGCTATAACACTCTCGTTTAAGATTTTTTGCAGGAAAACATCTCTCTAAATGGGAAGGTCCTTACGTTATCGAGGAAGTCTATCGTTCCAGTGCCATAAAAATCAACAACTTCGAAGGCACAAATCCAAAGGTGGTGAATGGTCAAAGAATCAAACACTATATCTCAGGTAATCCTATAAATGTTGAAACTAATGTTATTGAAACCGTGACACCGAAGGAATACATAAGAGACACTTTCCAAAACGTTTCAGACTCCGAAAAGGAATAGGTATTTGGTACGGTAAGTAAACCGACTCCAAAACAGTTCTAGTGGCAATTTTTCTTCATTTTGGAATATTTAGAAAATAGGAAAATAAGAAGCAGTCCGGGAAGGACACGAGGCCTCTACGAGGGTGGAGGGCGCGCCCTACCCCCTGGGCGCGCCTCCTGCCTCGTGGGCACCTCGTGCGTTCTCCGGACTCCGTTTTCTTGCACGATACTTCTTTCGATCGGTAAAATTTTTATTATATAATCTCCCGAAGGTTTTGACTCCCGTATCACGCAATTATCCTCTGTTCTTGTTTCGAGCTGTTTTCTGTCAGGGTTGTCAAGGCCAGACATCATTTCATCCCCCTCCTCCAACAATGGTGACAACGATGCTTGGCTAATGAAGATAGAGCTGAAGAGGGAGGAACCCATAGAGATCAACAAGGATGAAGGGATCAAGAAGGCCACGGAGGACCAAGCTCCGGCAGCAGAAGACATCCTTCAACTTGATCACAATCTTCTTACCCCAACTGAGATCGAAGCTTTCAAGATGATTGAGTTAGCTCGTATACAAAACAAGTATCTCACACGTGAAAATATTTTGTTGAAGGAGCATATCATCGCACTCAAGGGCATTATCCGCAAGTGGGAGGACCTCTTACGCTCGATGTGTGACTATCCATCATCACCTCCATCTTCTTCACCAGCAAAGGAGATATAATCACATGGGTATGGGCACTCCTCTTGGAAACTACCAAGCTTGGGGGAGGTGCCCCGGTATCGTATCACCATCACATCTCTATCTTTGCCGTTTTTCTTAGTTCGATCCTTTTAGTAATATCTCGATTTAGTAGAATAAAGTTTTAGTATGATCTAGTCGTGAGTTTTGCTTTATGATCCCTCTATGTAATCGAGTCCGTGAGCTATATAATAAAGATTAGTGTTGAGTCAAGGGCTTGAATTTCTCGAGGGAATAAAAGAAAAAGAAAGAATAAAAAGAAACAAAGATATCATATTGATCTTATGGAGAGTAATGACTTCACATATGAAGAGTATGATGATTAAAAGTTGTTGAGAGTTGACAAACATAGTTCTAGTCATCGTTGCAATTAATAGGAAGTAATAAAGAAAGAGAGGTTTCACATATAAATATATTATCTTGGACATCTTTTATGATTGTGAGCACTCATTAAAATATGACATGCTAAAGAGTTAACGTTGGACAAGGAAGACAACGTAATGTGTTATGTTCTCTTATATTTGAAATAAAGTATATTGTCATGGATCATCCAACATGTTGAGCTTGCCTTTCCCCCTCATGCTAGCCAAATTCTTTGCACCAAGTAGAGATACTACTTGTGCTTCCAAATATCCTTCAGCCCAGTTTTGCCATGAGAGTCCACCATACCTACCTATGGATTGAGTAAGATCCTTCAAGTAAGTTGTCATCGGTGCAAGCAATAAAAATTGCTCTCTAAATATGTATGACTTATTAGTGTGGGAGAGAATAAGCTTTATACGATCTTGTGATGTGGAAGAAATAAAAGCGACAGACTGCATAATAAAGGTCCACATCACAAGTGGCAATATAAAGTGACGTCTTTCGCATTAAGATTTTGTGCATCCAACACTGAAAGCGCATGACAACCTCTGCTTCCCTCTGCGAAGGGCCTATCTTTTACTTTTATCTTCTACCTTATGCAACAGTCATGGTGATATTCACCTTTCCTTTTTACATTTTATCCTTTGGCAAGCACATTGTGTTGGAAAGATCCTGATATATATATATATATATATATCTAATTGGATGTAAGTTAGCATGAGCTATTATTGTTGACATTACCCTTGAGGTAAGAGGTTGGGAGGCAAAACTATAAGCGCCTATCTTTCTCTTTGTCCGATTAAAACTCCGTAGCCACAAGTATTGCATGAGTGTTAGCAATTGTGAAAGACTAAATGATAGTTGAGTATGTGGACTTGCTGAAAAGCTCTTACATAGACTCTTTCTGATGTTATGATAAATTGCAATTGCCTCAATGACTGAGATTATAGTTTGTTAGTTCTCAATGAAGTTTCTGATTCATACTTGACATTGTGGATAGATTGTTACTTTATCATAAGAAATCATATGACAATATCCATATATGTTGATGTTATAAGAATGAGCATGATGCCCTCATGTCCGTATTTTATTTTATCAACACCTCTATCTCTAAACATGTGGACATATTTATCGTTATCGGCTTCCGCTTGAGGACAAGCGAGGTCTAAGCTTGGGGGAGTTGATACGTCCATTTTGCATCATGCTTTTATATTGATATTTATCACATTATGGGATGTTATTATACGTTATGTCACAATACTTATGCCTATTCTCTATTATTTTACAAGGTTCACATAAAGAGGGAGAATGCCGGCAGCTGGAATTCTGGGCTGGAAAAGGAGCAAATATTAGAGACCTATTCTGCGCAACTCCAAAAGTCCTGAAGCTCCACGGAAGTTATTTTTGGAAATAATAAAAAATACTGAGCGAAGAAAATACCAGAGGGGACCCACACCCTGGGCACGAGGGTGGGGGGCGCGCCCTACCCCCTGGGCGCGCCCCCTGCCTCGTGGGCCCCCTGGTGGCCCTCCGGTGTCCATCTTTTGCTATATGAAGTATTTCATCTGAGAAAAAATCATAAGCAAGCTTTCGGGACGAGACTCCGCCGCCACGAGTCGGAACCTTGGCGGAACCAATCTAGGGCCCTGGCGGAGCTGTTCTGCCGGGGAAACTTCCCTCCGGGAGGGGGAAATCATCGCCATCGTCATCACCAACGCTCCTCTCATCGGGAGGGGGCCAATCTCCATCAACATCTTCACCAGAACCATCTCCTCTCAAACCCTAGTTCATCTCTTGTATCCAATTCTTGTCTCTAAGTCTGAGATTGGTACCTGTAGGTTGCTAGTAGTGTTGATTACTCCTTGTAGTTGATGCTAGTTGGTTTATTTGGTGGAAGATCATATGTTCAGATCCATTATGCATATTAATACCCCTCTGATTATGAACATGAATATGCTTTGTGAGTAGTTACGTTTGTTCCTGAGGACATGGGAGAAGTCTTGCTATTAGTAGTCATGTGAATTTGGTATTCGTTCGATATTTTGATGAGATGTATGTTATCTTGCCTCTAGTGGTGTCATGTGAACGTCGACTACATGACACTTCACCATTATTTGGGCTTAGAGGAAGGCATTGGGAAGTAATAAGTAGACGATGGGTTGCTAGAGTGACAGAAGCTTAAACCCTAGTTTATGCGTTGCTTCGTAAGGGGCTGATTTGGATCCATATGTTTCATGCTATGGTTAGGTTTACCTTAATACTTCTTTTGTAGTTGCGGATGCTTGCAATAGGAGTTAATCATAAGTGGGATGCTTGTCCAAGTAAGGACAGCACCCAAGCACCGGTCCACCCACATATCAAATTATCAAAGTACCGAACGCGAATCATATGAACGTGATGAAAACAAGCTTGACGATAATTCCCATGTTTCCTCGGGAGCGCTTTTCTCTATATAAGAGTTTGTCTAGGCTTGTCCTTTGCTACAAAAAGGATTGGGCCATCTTGCTGCACTTTATTTACTTTTGTTACTTGTTGCTCATTACAAATTATCTTATCACAAAACTATCTGTTACCGATAATTTCAGTGCTTGCAGAGAATACCTTGCTGAAAACCGCTTATCATTTCCTTCTGCTCCTCGTTGGGTTCGACACTCTTACTTATCGAAAGGACTACGATAGATCCCCTATACTTTTGGGTCATCACAAACCAAGTAGTTAAATGAACACATCACAGTACCAATCAGTTCAAAGGCAGGAGGAGTAAGGACTTACAACAGCGGCTTGAACTGGTGTGCTCATGCCCTTCATCTTGCTGGTGTGGCAATCCTTGAAGATTTGCACTGCATTCGGTTCAGTTTCTTTTTGGTCCGCACAGGCTTTCCTCTGTATTTGGAACATGTCAATATAGATATGATAATATGGCACAGAAAAAAGAAGGAAGTAGCAGCTATTTACAAGAGCCTCGCAGTGTGCAATATAGCTACGAGATCCTGTTGTCTGTTGGAATTTCACTTTAGAACGGTTGGTCTTGTTCTTCAAACAGTTAGCCTAGAAGAAGATACACTTGTAAGGCACATACATAAATACAAGTTCAATATGTGGTCTGATCAAATACATATAGCCTACCTGATACTTTGGATCAGACCAGTGTTTAACGAGGGCTGTCCAGTCTTCATCTGTAATATATTCCACTTGAGATGTTTGGGCGATTTCATTGTTAGCCTTGCCTTCAAATTGAGATTTTCTAAGGTGGTACCGATAATGTTGCAGAGCAGACTGAAAAACATGAGTGCATGCTTGTTTAGTTGCATCATCATTCGGATCCAACTTGAACCTCATCTGTTGAAAAAGAATGTGAGTCTTATTAGGAGGAAGCTAGAAAGTATGGGACAGAGCAAGACAATATTACTAATTGCGATGAATAACATTACTTATGGATAAATGGTCAAGGAAGGTCTTAAACTGGGTATTGTCTTTCTCATTCCTGTACTGGATCCACGTTGGGAGGATACGTGCATGACACCTAATGGCAACGGCTGCCTCTGATACTAACTTGGCTGACTCTGTAGCATCACGTGGCCTTTTTAAACCTGCCTCAAAATGGATCTCCATTCTTCCTCCTTTAGATTTTGTTAATCTGTCAAGCACTAGTAAGCGTGCACGTGCAACGCACGTTTTAATTAATACCCACAAGTTAGAACATATACAATGTGATATACAACAAAAGTATCCAAACCAAATGCATGCGCATACACACCATAACACTATTCACCCATACATCTTTCTCTTTTCATCGTATTTGTAATTGTTGTGCAAAGAACATTTGTTATGGATCCGATACATTTTTCTTCCGACTCAAACTTCCGCTCAAAAATTGGAAAGAATAAACAAAACTACAGAAGCAAGCACCAGGGCTTAAAGACCTAAGTGCCCAGGGATTAAAAAAAGAGAGCATATGATCTTGATGATATTACACCGTAAAAAATATCTTGTTGAGATTAGTAAAATTCAGAAGGATCGAATATAACTGTAATGCTATGAAAAAAGTCCACCCCATACAAAGTAGGAAAAATATGTCTTTCTAAATATGTAACAATCTCCAAGATAACTCATGTGCCTGACCAGAACAAACTTATTATAGAATAAATATCACATCTTTCTACTGAACTGATGTAGCAGTTACATTCAGATTGATAACTTAGAAATAAAATGTACAATAGAATATATGAATGGCACATGAACTCGATACGTATTTCAATTTAATTCAGAATTTCGATGCTATGCAACAGATGTGTGGAAACTTAAATGAAAATAGACAAACTTAACTGATGGATCTTAAATCAACATAAGGATATCTATTGAAATGAAAGAGAAACTGCTAGTCAGATAGAATAAATTAGTTACGACATTGGTACTGTTAATTGCCAATACTTGTGAAAAAACATTATCACCTCTGTCACCTGATCGTCTTCAGTCGCATGCTTGCCGCCCCCATGTAAAAGCGAGAGAAGTGATATGCAGCAGGGCAGGGGTGTGGGCTAGGTGCATGCCCGATCGCTTACGACGACTGGAGGGTGATGCTGGGACGGCTGCAGGCGTGGCCAATAGAGTGGCGTGGGACCGAAGCCCCGACTAACATCCATGTGTGAGGCTCTTAGCTACCAAGGGTTCTGGGGCAAGTGCAGGCGTTCCCTTAATTTTGAGTGTCCATAACAAACTCTGCTAAGAAATATGGGAAATCAATGAAATGAAAATATGCTAAGGTGATTATGTAGAGAGAAAGGGAAACGACTAATTGGTTGCTTCGCAATCTTCCGTCATAACACGAAATTGACACAAAAATATGACTATATTAAGGAAATTTTTATACCTGCATTATCCACACTGTATCATTGTTACCTCTTGACATTGCTTAATTGGTAAAAGGACCAAGTGATAAAATATACGCCAGTTTCATTGTCAGTACTTTCTTTAGGGCTGAATTCCTCTCTCATTTTGTCGGTGCAGAATTCACATTGTACATGTCAACTGAAAGAAATAACCAAATGTTCATATATTGTTTCCAATACCATCAACTGTAGTGAATGAAGACATCTAGTGAGCAACCACATAATCCAGACATTTAGTCTAATGCCTTAGCCTTATGAGGTTCAATGGGTGGGACTTACTCAACATTCAGTCACTCCATCATACACACTTGGAGGTCTATTCTGAAAACTGAACAACATGCGAAAGATGAAACAGACTACTTTCAAACAGCGAGTATCACAATCATGAAGTTAATCAGGAAGCAAGCCATACCAAGAAATCCAATTAATCTAGTGTAATGTAGGTCCTTCCAATCTAATATTCCTAGTAGCAGCAAGCCATGTTGTAAGTAGGGAATTTTGAAACAACCATGTATATCCAAGTGTTGCAAACAGGAGTTTATATGTCAGCAGCAGGAAAGTTAATACAGATAGAACAGATGAACAAAACATAGATTTTGCCACTTTATTACACAGAACTTCATTCTCTTTTTGCTGGTTCTTAACCTAGTGTCATCACGGATATATAT
>NC_057802.1:493986089-493996596 GCF_018294505.1 Triticum aestivum | reverse complement strand
GAGGGCATTTCTTTCGTGAGAAGTATTTATAGATAAGAGTTACTACAAATACTTCTGATAGACTGATGTCCAATATGTCAACGTAAGGAGTTCAAAGTAAGCTTTGTATTGTAAGAAGTAAGATTATTATCTTGGAGATGAGTGAATGCCATGGAGAGTTTGCAAAGAAGCAAACTTTCCTTCGATCTAGACTGTAGATGTGGAGAAAACAAGATCTGGAAGGAAGACGGAGGACAAAGTGTGGGGTGTGGAGTGTGAAGCGTGTGTCATGGAGGCGACCCTCTTTCTAGTCGCCTCGCCAGACCTCATAGCCTAGTCCTGCTACAACCCCGCGGCACTCCATAGGTCGCCCTCCGTCTCGCACTCCAAGCTTTCCATGCCGCGGCATGCCGGAAGCCGGAGTAACACGCCGCCTTCACGCACATACTCTCCGCCGCGCAGCCGCCATGGCACCGTCGCGCCTGCGCCAGAAGGGCCGCGACGCATAGCTACGCCGAAGTGGCCCGCACCCAGCGCCGCATGTGTGGCCGCCGACTGTGTAGCGACCAGACCTCAAATGGCCTGTGCTGCTGTGCACCAATGTCATCCCTGGATCAGTAATGCTGACACGCACAGTACAAATGGAGGATTTATAACAGAGTAGCAATCACACACTTATTACATCGAATATCTCCGAAGAGATTAAGTATGATAAACATGGCTTAAGGCCATCTAATAACGATAACAGCGGAAGACTTGGAAGATAAGTGAGTCCATCACTCCAGCGGCATCACTAAGTATAAGACCACGACCTAAGGCACCTTACTCGTCGTCTGAAAAGTCTGCAACATGAAACGTTGCAGCCCGAAAACGGGTCAGCACATAGAATATGCTGGCAAAGTAACACATAGAGAGCAATGAACAATAATAATGCTATACTATATGCATATATGGCTGGTGGAAAGCTCTATGGTTACAGTTTTATCCTACTTCAAAGGAATAAATTTTATTTAACTGTCATGGTGGTTGTGAAACATTGAGAAGGTACCTCCAACTCAATCCCAATTAAGTGTCATCATTAACCCAACAAAATTAATTATAAGTAACATGGTGATGAGATTCAAATGATAATCCAAGTACTAGATACTCAAGTTGTCCATAACCGGGGACACGGCTAACCATGATTAGTTTGTACACTTTGCAGAGGTTTGAGAACTTTTCCCCACAAGACTCGATCGCCTCCGCATGATTCTCGCACTGCATGATGTTTGTGAAACGGATGACCGAGACACAGCCTTTCAGAAACAATCACTCTTTACTCTGGATGGACCGGTACACCTACTTTCCCCTACATCTTCTAGCCCACCTCTTCAAGAGATCTTGTAACCTACTCAACTATGCTAGAGCCCATAATAGCTTGTGGCTGCACACGGAAGTTTCTAGCATGAATAATCTTATGATCCCTTTGAGCCTGGGTGGCGGACCTTATACATACAGACAACACTGGGTTCTCTAGGTGCCTCAATCCACCCAGATGTGAGTTTTAGTTGCCACCTTAAGTTGAACCATTAATAAACATCTCACATCTGTCGTGAATATCACTCAAACCCAAATCCACGTCTACGAGCATAGCATGGCAATAATAAAAGCAACGTAGAAGTAACTCCCAAGGGTTTGATAAGAAAAACAGGTAATAGGTACCACCTCAACTACTTCCCAATACCCACAATTTAATTAGATCCTAATCATGCAATGTTTGAGGATAACAGATCTAATGCAGTAAAACTGGGTATGAACGGGGTATGATCAAAGTGTTACTTGCCTTGCTGATGATCCGCAAAACCTAACGAGTCGAAGTAACAAGCGGCACACTCCGGGTACTCTATCGCAACAAACAAGCATACAATCAGTACTCATGTAATGCACAGGTAAAACTCGAATGAAAGATCCAACCAGAAAGTTCAGCTTAAGAACTCCGGTTTGCAAAAAGAATCAACTCGGAAGAAGCAACGAAAGTCAAACGGCGAAAGAAAGAAACTTCGTTTGCTAATCTGGATCTAGGTCAAATTTTACTATTGCAAAAACTTGTTTGAGTAGGTTAAACGGAAAGAGAATTTTGAGATGAAACTCTAGGCGCTTGAATCGCCTGATTCCGATAAACGAGCGAGAAGTTAAACAGAATCGAAGATTCGATCAAAAATCGAATCTGCGAAAATCGCAGAAAAAAAATCGGACGAAAAAGAAAAACGGACGAACGGTTAAATAACGGACGTTCGTTAACACAGAAAAACCGACGAACGCGTTCGTTAAAACGAACGGTTCGGTGAACGCTCGCAAAATAATAAAACCGTAAAAAAAACGATCTAGGTTTTTTTTTAAGAAAACCGGCAACGGCGAGGTGCGGCTACCTCGGGGACGGGCTCCGGCGAGGCTCCGGCGACGGGGCTGCGGGGCTCGGGCGGCTCGGGGCGAGGGGCGGGGCGACGGCAGTATAAATAGGGGGGGTGGAGGTGACTTGGGGGAGGGGGTGGCCGGCGGGAGCCGTGCGGGAGCCGGACTCGGCCATGGCGGCGGCGGCGTCTCGTGCGCGAGGAGGAGAGGGGCGCGGGGTGGGCCGGCGGCCTGGCTGGGCTGCGGCCTGGTCGGGCGCGCGCAGTTTTTTTTTAAATAAGTTCCGCGGAAAAAAATTCGTAGAAAAATAAATAAAAATCAGAAAAATATGAAATAAATTTTCCCCGTCTAGTTAGAAAATCTAGAATAGGGTGAACATTGTTTTAAATCAAAATAAATATTTTGAAAACATGCAATATTTTTAATGCAATAAAAATTGCAAATAAAATCCAAATTAATTCCAAATAATGATTTTAACATTTTTCCTCCAGTATTTCAATTGTTTTGGAGAAGTCATGTTTTCTCCTCTCGTTTATTTTTTTAGAATGAAATATTTTTCCGCAGAGAAAATAATTAAAACCAAAATCCTCGTCTTATTATTTGATGAAAATCAAATATGAAAATTCGAGAAAATCCCCAACTCTCTCCGAGGGTCCTTGAGTTGCTTAGGATTTATCGAGGATTTGTCAAAATGCAATAAAACATGATATGCAATGATGATCTATGTATAACATACCAAATTGAAAATTTGGGATGTTACAAACCTACCCCCTTAAGATGAATCTCGCCCTCGAGATTCGGGTTGGCTAGAAAACAGGTGGGAGTGGTCTTTCCGTAGATCTTCCTCTCGCTCCCAGGTGGCTTCATCTTCTGTGTGGTGACTCCACTGAACTTTGCAAAACTTGATAACCTTGCTGCGGGTAACTCGGCTGGCATACTCGAGAATCTCAACTGGCTTCTCCTCATAAGTCAAATCACTTTCCAGCTGAATCGCTTCCAGTGGCACAGTATCTCTCAGTGGTATCTCAGCCATCTCTGCGTGGCACTTCTTCAACCGCGAAACGTGAAATACATCATGTACTCCAGACAATCCTTCGGGCAATTCCAACTTGTAGGCAACTTCTCCCATACGTTCCAACACTCTGTATGGTCCGATAAAACGGGGAGCTAACTTTCCTTTAACTCCAAAGCGGTTCACTCCTCGAAGGGGTGATACTCGAAGAGACACTCTGTCTTCGACTTTGTGAACGGTCTCCTTTCGTTTAGAATCAGCATAACTCTTCTGCCTGGACTGGGCTACCTTGAGCCTATCGTGAATCAACCTCACTTTCTGTTCAGACTCAATCAAATCTGGTCCAAACAACTGACGGTCTCCAACTTCGTCCCATAACAACGGTGTTCTACACCTCCTTCCGTACAAGGCTTCGAAAGGGGCCATCTTCAAACTGGTTTGATAACTGTTGTTATACGAAAACTCTGCATATGGCAAATTGTCGTCCCAGCTGGATCCATAATCTAGTGCACATGCTCTCAACATGTCCTCCAAAATCTGGTTGACTCTTTCGGTCTGTCCATCTGTCTGTGGGTGGAAAGTTGTACTAAATTCCAGCCTGGTTCCCAATGTTTCATGTAACTGCTTCCAAAACTTCGAGGTAAATTGGGTTCCTCTGTCTGATACAATGGTCCTCGGAACTCCATGCAAACAGACGATCCTGGTCATGTATATCTTTGCCAATTTAGCGTTGGTGTAAGTGGTCTTCACTGGAATGAAATGAGCCACTTTCATCAAACGGTCGACTACAACCCATATCGAGTCATAGCCTGAACGAGTCCTGGGAAATCCTGTGATAAAATCCATGCCTATTTTATCCCACTTCCATTCGGGTATCGGAATGGTTGCAGCAATCCTACTGGCTTCTGATGCTCTGCCTTCACTCTCTGACATACATCACAAACTGCTACATACTCCGCAATATCCTTCTTCATTCCGGTCCACCAGAAAGTATTCTTCAAATCCAAATACATCTTGGTATTCCCTGGGTGAATCGAGTATGGTGAATCATGGGCTTCTTGCAAAATCAACTTCCTGATCTCCGGATCATTTGGCACATATACGCGGTCCTCGAACCATAAGGTATCGTGCTCATCCTCACGAAATCCCTTGGCTTTTCCTTTTCTCATCTTCTCCTTTATCTCTTCAATCTCCTTGTCTGTCTTCTGAGCTTCTCTGATCCTTTCCATCAAGGTAGACTGAATCTCCAATGTCGCTAAATATCCTCTAGGGACTATCTCCAAACATAGCTCGCGAAGGTCCTCGGCTAACTCCTGAGGTAATTCTCCTGTCATGAGGGTGTTGACATGACTCTTGCGGCTCAACGCGTCTGCTACTACATTAGCCTTTCCAGGGTGATAATGCAATCTCATATCATAACTTTAATGAGCTCCAACCATCTCCTCTGTCTGAGATTTAACTCCTTCTGCGTGAAAATATACTTCAAACTCTTGTGATCCGTGTACACCTCACAATGGTTTCCGATGAGAAAATGTCTCCATGTTTTCAATGCATGCACCACGGCTGCTAATTCCAAATCATGCGTAGCATAATTCTTCTCATGGGGTTTAAGTTGTCGTGAAGCATACGACACAACTCTTCCTTCCTGCATAAGCACTGCTCCAAGTCCTCGACGAGAAGCGTCGCAATAAACTTCATAATCCTTGCGTTGATCTGGCAGAATCAACACTGGTGAGGTAACCAATCGTTTCTTCAGCTCTTGGAAACTAGCTTCACATTCCTCAGTCCAATTGAATTTGGTGTCCTTCTTCAATAGCTCAGTCATGGGCTTAGAATTCTTTGAGAAATTTTCGATAAATCTCCGATAGTATCCTGCAAGTCCAAGGAAACTCCGGATTTCTCCAACTGTCGTGGGTGATTCCCAACTTGTCACTGTGTCAACCTTGGCAGGGTCTACTGCTATTCCTTCTCCAGAAATAACATGTCCAAGGAATCCAACTTCCTTCAACCAAAACTCACATTTGCTGAACTTGGCATATAATTGATGTTCTCTGAGCTTCTCAAGTACCAATCGTAAATGCTCCTCATGCTCTTCTTCATCCTTGGAAAAGATTAAAATATCATCAATGAACACCACGACGAACTTATCCAAAAACTCCATAAACACTTTGTTCATCAGGTTCATGAAATAGGCAGGTGCGTTAGTCAGACCAAATGACATAACGGTATACTCATACAATCCATATCTGGTGGTAAATGCCGTCTTGGGTATATCCTGCTCTCGAATCTTTAACTGATGGTACCCTGATCATAGATCGATCTTGTAAAATACTTTAGCTCCTTGTAAGCGGTCAAACAAATCATTGATCATTGGCAGTGGGTACTTGTTTTTGATGGTCACTTCATTCAAACCTCGGTAATCAACAACCATCCTCAGTGATCCATCTTTCTTCTCCACTAGAAGTACTGGTGATCCCCAAGGTGACGAACTTGGGCGAATATAGACTTTATCCAGTAACTCCTTGATCTGCTTCTTAATTTCTTCCAAATCCTTTGCGGGCATCCTGTACGATCTCTTAGATATTGGCCCTGTGCCTGGCAAAAGTTCAATCAAAAACTCAATGTCTCTATCTGGCGGCATGCCTGGCAACTCTTCTGGAAATACATCCGGAAAATCCTTCACCACTGGTACTTCCTCCTGTACAACTCCTGATAAGGAATTCACTTGAGTCCTCTTCGGCATATCCCGGGATACATACTTGATCCTTTTTCCTTCCGGGGTGGTAAGCAAAATTGTCTTGCTGGCACAATCGATGTTTCCTCCATACAACGATAGCCAATCCATTCCCAGAATCACATCCAAACCTTGCGATTCCAAAACAATGAGGTCTGAGGGGAAAACATGCCTACCAATGGCCAATGGTATCTGAAAACATCCTTGGGTGGCCATATATTCTGCTCCTGGCGAGGTTACTAACATAGGGGTTTTGAGAACTTGGGTGGACATCTTAAACTTATTCACGAATCCCCTTGATATGTATGAATGCGATGCACCAGTATCGAAAAGAACGGTTGCAGTAAATGACTTAACCAAAAACTTACCTATTACTGCACCAGGCTGAGCTTCAACCTCCTCCACGCTCACGTGGTTCACATGTCCTTTGTTGAACGGGTTCGGCTTCTTCCCAGAGCTTCCATTGCCATTTCCATTTTGGGCTTCGGGACAATCAGTAGCATAATGTCCCGTCTTCTGGCACTTGAAACAAGTAATGTGACTGAGATCTCTCTTGGTTGGGGTAGATGGGTTGGTGCGGTTCTGTCCGTTTCCTCCTCCATTCCCATTACCATTCTTGGAGCCACTATGGTTGTGCGAACTACCTCCTCCATGGGTATGCTGAAACTGTCCTCCCGGCTTCGGCGTAAATCGTGGCTTCTGCTGGGCTCCAGAATTGTACTTCCCTTGTCCATACTTCCTCTTACGGTTTTCAATCTGCTGTTGCTTCCCTTCAATCATGAGAGCTCTATCTACCAGCTCCTGGTAGTTGTTGAAGGTTGCTACCATCAACTGCATACACAGTTCATCGTTCAGCCCTTCCAAAAATTTCTCCTGCTTGGCAGCATCTGTAGCAACGTCATCTGGTGCATAACGTGCTAACTTACTGAAATCCTCCACATACTGGCCTACGGTGCGTCCTCCTTGGCGTAGGTTATGAAACTCACGCTTCTCCATAGCCATAGCTCCTGCTGAAACATGAGCTGTACGGAAAGCTTGCTGAAACTGGTCCCATGTGACAGTGTCAATAGGGTGCGTGGCTGTATAATTCTCCCACCATGATGCTGCGGGTCCATCAAGCTGATGTGCGGCAAAACGCACTCTTTCCGCATCTGTGCATCCTGCAGTGGTGAACTCCCTTCCAACTTTGCGGAGCCAATCATCTGCTACAATCGGCTCGGTGCTACTGGAAAACACCGGCGGGTTTAGCCTTAAGAAACGGGCTAAGTGATCAACAAGTGGTGGTGGCAGTGGGTTGTTGTTGTTGTTGTTGCCTTGGTTCTGCACTAACACTTGCATCAGGGCATTCTGTTGCTGAATCAACTGGGTGATCTCTGGCGGGAAAACAAATCCGGTGTCGCGTCTTGGAGGCATCTGATAGGTTTCGAAAAGATGAGAGTTAAGAATAGAATGAGGTCTAGAGAGAAAACACTACCCATATTCTCATGAGACAAATTCAATCAATATCACTCAATCAATTCAAACAAGGCAAAATAATCGATCTAACTAGCGTTACAAAGTGCTTGAACTATACTATTAAATGGGGGAAAACTACTACTGATATGGTGGTCTACTAGAAATTCTGATCCGTTGAAGACTCCATGATGTCAGCTCCAGCTTCATCAACCCAGTTGTCTTCACTTGGTTCCGAGTCGGTGTCGTCGATGATGATGTAGTTATCCGGACAAGTGCATTCGTCGACTTCTGCTTTTGGCACTGGATTTCCCACGAATGCTCCAATCTTCTTCTCCAGGTCGTCAATCTTCCCTACTAGTGCGTTGATTTCCTCCAAATAATCTTCGCGTGTAGCCTTGAGTTCTTCTTGGAGCTCCTTGATCTTCGTTAATGCCTTCTTCAGCTCTTCCTTGTCCGTGCACATCTGGTTCTCCTGGCGACGAATATGTTGGTTCTGCTCCTGGATGAAAGCTGCAATTGATCCATCCTTCTTGGTCTTAATCATCTCCCATTGCGCGTCTCGACGTCCACAAATCTGATAAATTGTATCCTTAAGCTCCTGGTGGTAGACTTCTCCAATGCGTCCCATGGCGATATGTGCGGCCATGCTCTTCCCTAAACTCCAAGTTGGTGCTTCGAAAACCAATCTCATGGCACTAAACATCCTTCCTGGAATGATAACTTGAATCTTCCAGCTCTCCTCTTCAGGTAATGTGGCGTTGTAGGTTCCGGTCATGCTTGGTATTCCTATGTTCAAGTACTTGGTGACTTCCTTCAAGTGTCGACCAAACGGCGTGTCTTCATCTGGTTGCATGAACTTGCTCCTTGCATTCGCCATTCCTAAAAGAGTAGAAAGTGGAGAGGGGTCAGAAATGAGAAGAGAGAGGCTTTCTAGGGCTTAAGCTTAGTGGTCGTGTCCTACAGTCATCGTGTGCTCTGATACCAACTTTGTAGCGACCAGACCTCAAATGGCCTGTGCTGCTGTGCACCAGTGTCATCCCTGGATCAGTAATGCTGACACGCACAGTACAAATGGAGGATTTATAACAGAGTAGCAATCACACACTTATTACATCGAATATCTCCGAAGAGATTAAGTATGATAAACATGGCTTAAGGCCATCTAATAACGATAACAGCGGAAGACTTGGAAGATAAGTGAGTCCATCACTCCAGCGGCATCACTGAGTATAAGACCACGACCTAAGGCACCTTACTCGTCGTCTGAAAAGTCTGCAACATGAAATGTTGCAGCCCGAAAACGGGTCAGCACATAGAATATGCTGGCAAAGTAACACATAGAGAGCAATGAACAATAATAATGCTATACTATATGCATATATGGCTGGTGGAAAGCTCTATGGTTACAGTTTTGCGAAAAGCCAATTTTATCCTACTTCAAATGAATAAATTTTATTTAACTATCATGGTGGTTGTGAAACATTGAGAAGGTACCTCCAACTCAATCCCAATTAAGTGTCATCATTACCCCAAGAAAATTAATTATAAGTAACATGGTGATGAGATTCAAATGATAATCCAAGTACTAGATACTCAAGTTGTCCATAACCGGGGACACGGCTAACCATGATTAGTTTGTACACTCTGCAGAGGTTTGCGCACTTTTCCCCATAAGACTCGATCGCCTCCGCTTGATTCTCGCACTGCATGATGTTTGAGAAACGGATGACCGAGACACAGCCTTTCAGAAACAATCACTCTTTACTCTAGATGGACCGGTACACCTACTTTCCCCTACATCTGCTAGCCCACCTCTTCAAGAGATCTTGTAACCTACTCAACTATGCTAGAGCCCATAATAGCTTGTGGCTGCACATGGAAGTTTCTAGCATGAATAATCTTATGATCCCTTTGAGCCTGGGTGGCGGACCTTATACATACAGACAACACTGGGTTCTCCAGGTGCCTCAATCCACCCAGATGTGAGTTTTAGTTGCCACCTTAAGTTGAACCATTAATAAACATCTCACATCTGTCGTGAATATCACTCAAACCCAAATCCACGTCTACGAGCATAGCATGGCAATAATAAAAGCAACGTAGAAGTAACTCCCAAGGGTTTGATAAGAAAAACAGGTAATAGGTACTACCTCAACTACTTCCCAATACCCACAATTTAATTAGATCCTAATCATGCAATGTTTGAGGATAACAGATCTAATGCAGTAAAACTGGGTATGAACGGGGTATGATCAAAGTGTTACTTGCCTTGCTGATGATCCGCAAAACCTAACGAGTCGAAGTAACAAGCGGCACACTCCGGGTACTCTATCGCAACAAACAAGCATACAATCAGTACTCATGTAATGCACAGGTAAAACTCGAATGAAAGATCCAACCAGAAAGTTCAGCTTAAGAACTCCGGTTTGCAAAAAGAATCAACTCGAAAGAAGCAACAAAAGTCAAACGGCGAAAGAAAGAAACTTCGTTTGCTAATCTGGATCTAGGTCAAATTTTACTGTTGCAAAAACTTGTTTGAGTAGGTTAAACGGAAAGAGAATTTCGAGACGAAACTCTAGGCGCTTGCATCGCCTGATTCCGATAAACGAGCGAGAAGTTAAACAGAATCGAAGATTCGATCAGAAATCGAATCTGAGAAAATCGCAGAAAAAAAATCGGACGAAAAAGAAAAACGGACGAACGGTTAAATAACGGACGTTCGTTAACAGAGAAAAACCGACGAACGCGTTCGTTAAAACGAACGGTTCGGTGAACACTCGCAAAATAATAAAACCGTAAGAAAAAACCGATCTAGGGTTTTTTATAAAAGAAAACCGGCAACGGCGAGGTGCGGCTACCTCGGGGACGGGCTCCGGCGAGGCTCCGGCGACGGGGCTGCGGGGCTCGGGCGGCTCGGGGCAAGGGGCGGGGCTCCG
>NC_057802.1:493978368-493985684 GCF_018294505.1 Triticum aestivum | reverse complement strand
GGTGAGGGAGAGGGGGGGCGGCGGCGGTATAAATAGAGGGGGTGGAGGTGACTTGGGGGAGGGGGTGGCCGGCGGGAGCCGTGCGGGAGCCGGACTAGGCCATGGCGGCGGCGGAGTCTCGTGCACGAGGAGGAGAGGGGCGCAGGGTGGGCCGGCGGCCTGGCTGGGCTGCGTCTGGTCGGGCGCGCGTAGTTTTTTTTAAATAAGTTCCGCGGAAAACAATTCGTAGAAAAATAAATAAAAATCCGAAAAATATGAAATAAATTTTCCCCGTCTATTTAGAAAATCTAGAATAGGGTGAACATTTTTTAATCAAAATAAATATTTTGAAAACATGCAATATTTTTAATGCAATAAAAATTGCAAATAAAAACCAAATAAACTCCAAATAATGATTTTAACATTTTTCCTCCAGTATTTCAATTGATTTGGAGAAGTCATGTTTTCTCCTCTCGTTTATTTTTTTAGAATGAAATATTTTTCCGGAGAGAAAATAATTAAAACCAAAATCCTCGTCTTATTATTTGATGAAAATCAAATATGAAAATTCGAGAAAATCCCCAACTCTCTCCGAGGGTACTTGAGTTGCTTAGGATTTATCGAGGATTTGTCAAAATGCAATAAAACATGATATGCAATGATGATCTATGTATAACATACCAAATTGAAAATTTGGGATGTTACACACTGCGTCCCGGTCCGCCGCCGCTGGTCGAGGGAGGAGAGGGACCTGGCCGCCGCTGACGCAGGCCGAGCACGCTGGTTCCTCGCCACTACTGCTCGAGGGAGGAGATGAAGGCGAGCAGCATGCGGCATGGTGCGGGCGGCACGAGGCCGGGGGCACGGGGGCTCATGCTCCCTTGACGGCATGGCGGCCACGGGGAGGGAGCGTCGGGACTGTGGGTTAGTTTCAAGGAAGTGCTTGATTACAGGAGATGCATTGAATGATTATCTGAGGTGAGTAATCTCCGTGCCTTGTGTGATTACGGAATTTACTGGGGATGCGCTTCGCGGACGTGAACTTTCCTCCGCGGTGGAATTTGTTCAGTCAATCTAAATTACGAAGTACTCACAGAAGAAGAATTAGATTCAGATAAACCGTTAGATTAAGTTTAGTGTGTCTAGAGAAGTTTTTGTTGGATTGTTTAATAGTAGTGGAGATTATCTCTGATGTCTGTTTCCGCTTGCATCGTGGTGCTAGTTCAACAACGAATATGGAAAGTGTTAGTGTACATCAAACTGTGAGAGTACATATAAAGGAGCATGCAACTGCAACTTGACTCGGTCAGGTACCGTCTTGGTGTTGATGCTCATGAGGTTCATCTGATCTTGCCAAGTCTTGTTGTGTCAGCGGTGCTTCGGAAGTAGTGTTAGGTGTGAAGGCAGCTGGGGAACTGGCCAGTTCCGGAGCAAACGAACGAGTAACTCGTTGAGATGCTGGTACAGTTGAAGCGGATGCTGCAGCTGGTGGAGCAGGTGATACTGTGTTTGTAGATTTAGTCGGTGGACTTGGACCTTCTACTGCACTATAAGTACGAGCAGAATCTGGACGGCAGATCCTTTTCCGTTTCACCCGACGAGTAACACCACTCCCTACTATATAATTTTCCTTGCTCTTCAGAACTCATTGATGCATGATACAAACAAGCAATACTTTGATGTAAGACAACCGTATGAGGATGGAATATGTAAAAAAAAGGACGGCATGACATATTCACAGCTACGATGTGTAAACTAAGCAGAAGGATTTTCAAGAAAATAGAAGTAATGCAAGCTAGACACCATATGAAAGATGCAACCAATATTAGTCTGCTAAGTTAAAAGTGTCTTGTCATAAGTGGCAATTCAAAAAATTAGAAGCAGTACAACGTAGAAATCAATGCAAGATGCAACCACTATCAAACAGCCATGTTAAAAGTGTCCAATCAAGAGTGACTGATGCGGGATACACAACAACAGTACTTTGATGTAAGAACATGGTATGATAGATAGATGCAGTGTATTCTAGATACAGAACGCCATGTCATATGCACATGTATAACGTATGAACTCAGCAGGTGCAATTTAATCAAAATAGAAGAAATACAGGCTAGACAACATATGTAACATGAAACCAATTATCACACTGTCAACTTAGAGCAAGCACCTGCGATGGTGGAGTACGGGAGATGAACTCATCATGTAGACTTGGGACTTCAACTTCATTAGCAGTAGCAATGGCAAATCTAGAGAGTCTCTGTTTGTGTCGGTGCGGAGGACCACCAACATCCCCTAACTTACTCTTTTCCTTCCTATTTTCTAATATTGCCTTAGGAAGTCAAAACCACAAGAAGATGGATAAAATTAGCTCTGCATAAATGGTTGATGCATGATACAGACGAACACTACTTTGATGTAAGGCAAGCGCTGGATAGGAGGATGGAATAAATACAAAAAAAGACAACGTTTCATATTCACACGTACGATAGGAGGATGGAATATGTATGAAAAAACAGTAAGCGGAAGGCATTTCAACAAAATTAGAAGAAATGGAAGCTAGGCACCATATGAACATGCAACCAATATCACTCTATAAAGGTAAAAATTGTCTCGTTGTAAGTGCCATTTCAAGAAATTAGAAGCAGTACAAGCTAGAAGACAATGGAAGATGCAACCTACATCACTGTCCCAAGTTAAATGTGTCTTATGGGTAAGTGATCGTTGCTGGTATAAGTTGTAAGCTACGCAGATGCAATTCAACATAATCAGAAGCAATACAAACTAGACATCATACGGACAACACAACCACATATAACAGTTCCAAGTTAGAGCAAGCACCTGTGATGGTGGAGTAGGGGAGATGTGCTCATCATGTACACGTATGTTCTAGAAATAGGAACACGTATCATATTCACAGGCATTATGTGTAAAGTAAGCAGATGCAATTCAACAAAGTTAGAAGCAATACAAGCTAGACATCATACGCAACATGCAACCACACATAATAGTGCCAAGTTAGAGCAAGCACCTGTGATGGTGGAGTAGGGGAGATGTGCTCATCATGTAGACGTACGTTTTAGAAACAGGAACACGTGTCATATTCACAGGCATTATGTGTAAAGTAAGCGGATTTAATTCAACAAAGTTAGAAGCAATACAAGCTAGACAGCACACGCAACATGCAACCACATATAATAGTGCCAAGTTAGAGCAAGCACCTGTGATGGTGGAGTAGGGGAGATGTGCTCATCATCTACACATCTACGTTGACTGTCTAGCCTTGCGTTGTCTTGCGAATCTTGTTGGGAGGATGGCGGAGTAGAATCTGTAGAGAACCTCCGTTTCAGTTGCTCGGAAGGACCACCATTATCCAATGCCTTGCCAATTTCCTTCAGCTTTATTGACTTTGCATTGTGAGGTCAAACCGACAAGAAAAAGGAATATAATTCGCTCTTCAGAACTCATTCATCCATGATACTGACGAACACTACTGTGATGAAAGGCAAAGTCATGATACGAGGATGGAATATGTACGAAAAAATGGACGGCTTGACATATTCACACCTATGATGTGGTAACTAAGCAGAAGGCACTTCAACAAATTAGAAGCACTGCAAACTAGACACCATATGAAAGGTGCAACGAATATCACTCTGCCAAGTTAAAACTGTCTCGTCATAGGTGGCGTTCATCAAACTAGAAGCAATACATGCTAGAAATCATATTCAAGACGCAAACCAATATCACACTGCCAACTTAAAGGTGTTCCATCATAAGTGACTGATGCAGGATACACAAGAAGAGTAGTTTCATGTAAGAATATGGTGTGATAGACAGATATAGTATGTACCAAAAACAGGAAAGCATGTCATATTCACACGTATCATGTGTAAGCTAAGCAGATGCAGTTTACACTAATTAGGAGCAACACAAGCTAGACACCATATGCAACATGCAACCAGATATCACACTGCCAAGTTAGAGCAAGCACCTTGGATGGTGGAGTAGGGGAGCGGAGACTTGGACCTTGTAATGCACTATCAGTACAAGGAGAATCGGTACGGATGCTCCGTTTATGTTGCTGCAGAGGACCACCATCATCGCCTTCCTTACTCTTCTCCTTCCTCTTTCTTGATTTTGCCTTTTCAATTAAAACCCATAAGAAAAAGGAATAAAATTTGCTCTTCAGAACTCATTGATGCATGATACTGACGAACACTACTCTAATGAAAGGCAAAGTCATGATACGAGGATGGAATATGTACGAAAAAATGGACGGCTTGACATATTCACACCTATGATGTGGTAACTAAGCAGAAGGCACTTCAACAAATTAGAAGAACTAAACTAGACACCATATGAAAGGTGTAATCAATATCACTCTGCCAAGTTAAAACTATCTCGTCATAGGTGGCATTCATCAAACTAGAAGCAATACATGCTAGAAATCATATTCAAGACGCAAACCAATATCACACTGCCAACTTAAAGGTGTTCCATCATAAGTGACTGATGCAGCATACACAAGAAGAGTAGTTTCATGTAAGAACATGGTGTGGTAGACAGATATAGTATGTACCAAAAACAGGAAAGCGTGTCATATTCACACGTATCATGTGTAAGCTAAGCAGATGCAGTTTACACTAATTAGGAGCAATACAAGCTAGACACCATATGCAACATGCAACCAGATATGACACTGCCAAGTTAGAGCAAGCACCTGTGATGGTGGAGTAGGGGAGATGTGCTCATCATCTACACATCTACGTTGACTGTCTAGCCTTGCGTTGTCTTGCGAATCTTGTTGGGAGGATGGCGGAGTAGAATCTGTAGAGAACCTCCGTTTCAGTTGCTCGGAAGGACCACCATTATCCAATGCCTTGCCAATTTCCTTCAGCTTTATTGACTTTGCATTGTGAGGTCAAACCGACAAGAAAAAGGAATATAATTCGCTCTTCAGAACTCATTCATCCATGATACTGACGAACACTACTGTGATGAAAGGCAAAGTCATGATACGAGGATGGAATATGTACGAAAAAATGGACGGCTTGACATATTCACACCTATGATGTGGTAACTAAGCAGAAGGCACTTCAACAAATTAGAAGCACTGCAAACTAGACACCGTATGAAAGGTGCAACCAATATCACTCTGCCAAGTTAAAACTGTCTCGTCATAGGTGGCGTTCATCAAACTAGAAGCAATACATGCTAGAAATCATATTCAAGACGCAAACCAATATCACACTGCCAACTTAAAGGTGTTCCATCATAAGTGACTGATGCAGGATACACAAGAAGAGTAGTTTCATGTAAGAATATGGTGTGATAGACAGATATAGTATGTACCAAAAACAGGAAAGCATGTCATATTCACACGTATCATGTGTAAGCTAAGCAGATGCAGTTTACACTAATTAGGAGCAACACAAGCTAGACACCATATGCAACATGCAACCAGATATCACACTGCCAAGTTAGAGCAAGCACCTTGGATGGTGGAGTAGGGGAGCGGAGACTTGGACCTTGTAATGCACTATCAGTACAAGGAGAATCGGTACGGATGCTCCGTTTATGTTGCTGCAGAGGACCACCATCATCGCCTTCCTTACTCTTCTCCTTCCTCTTTCTTGATTTTGCCTTTTCAATTAAAACCCATAAGAAAAAGGAATAAAATTTACTCTTCAGAACTCATTGATGCATGATACTGACGAACACTACTCTAATGAAAGGCAAAGTCATGATACGAGGATGGAATATGTACGAAAAAATGGACGGCTTGACATATTCACACCTATGATGTGGTAACTAAGCAGAAGGCACTTCAACAAATTAGAAGAACTTCAAACTAGACACCATATGAAAGGTGTAATCAATATCACTCTGCCAAGTTAAAACTATCTCGTCATAGGTGGCATTCATCAAACTAGAAGCAATACATGCTAGAAATCATATTCAAGACGCAAACCAATATCACACTGCCAACTTAAAGGTGTTCCATCATAAGTGACTGATGCAGCATACACAAGAAGAGTAGTTTCATGTAAGAACATGGTGTGGTAGACAGGTATAGTATGTACCAAAAACAGGAAAGCGTGTCATATTCACACGTATCATGTGTAAGCTAAGCAGATGCAGTTTACACTAATTAGGAGCAATACAAGCTAGACACCATATGCAACATGCAACCAGATATGACACTGCCAAGTTAGAGCAAGCACCTTGGATGGTGGAGTAGGGGAGCGGAGACTTGGACCTTGTAATGAACTATCAGTACAAGGAGAATCGGTACAGATGCTCCGTTTACGTTGGTGCAGAGGACCACCATCATCGCCTTCCTTACTATTTTCCTTCCTCTTTCTTGAGTTTTCCTTGTCATGTCAAAGCCACAAGAAAAAGGAATAAAATTTGCTCTTCAGACCTCATTGATGCATGATACTGACGAACACTACTTTCATGTAAGGCAGCCGCATGATAGGAGGATGGAATATGTATGAAAAACAGGACGGCGTGACATATTGACATATATGATGTATAAAGTGTAAACTAAGCACAAGGTGCTTGAACTTTTTAGAATCAATGCAAGCTAGAAACCATATGAAAGATGAAACCCATATCACTCTGCCAAATTAAAAGGGTGCCCTAACAAATGTATTTGACCAAATTAGAAGCAATACATGGCAACAGGCTAGAATTAATATGCAACATGCAATGAATAAAGGTGACTCATCGTAAGTGATTGATGCGGGATACAGAAGAGAGGTAGTTTCATGTAAGAACAAGGTTAACACATAGATGTAGTGTGTACCAAAAATAGGAAGGCATGTCATATTCACAGGTATAATGTGTAAACTAAGCAGATGCAATTTACTCTAATTAGAAGCATTACAAGCTAGACACCGTATGCAACATGCAACCACATATCACACTGCGAAGTTAGAGCAAGCACCTGTGATGGTGGTGTGGGGGGATTGCGGTCATCAACTAGAGAGCTACATTGACTATCTTCATTTAGCCTTGCTGTTTCTTGAGAATCATGTGGGGAGGATGACACTGCCACTACTACAAAAACAGCCAATATGGACACTAATGGCGCATTGTACATGTGGTGCGCCATTACTGTGCAAATACTAATGGTGCACCACATCCACGGTGCGCCATTAGTAATTTTTTTTAATTTTTTCAAAACTACTAATGGCGCACCGTGGGATGGTGCGCCATTAATAGTTCAACTAGTAATGGCGCACCACTCCCAGGGTGCGCCATTAGTAATTATGTTTCAAATTTTTTTTCAATTTTTTTATTCTTATTTTTGAAACTACTAATGGCGCACC